>NW_014577109.1:549379-610214 GCF_000485595.1 Priapulus caudatus | reverse complement strand
GTTGATGAACACAGACGTCTTCGTCCTCCTGGTGTACTGGACATCAAGGATGCGGGTCATTGCCAAGATTCAAATGGAAAAGTGAATGTGATGTCCTGGATATCAACAAAACTGCTTGAGCGGTTAGGCCCAGAAAGTGCAGCCAGCTTCTCGCGTGTCCATGCCCGCTGTCAGGTCTGCGATTACGGTGTCGTACCCCTTCGCGAAAACGGAAAACAGTCAGCACTCAAGCTCCTGGAGATTGATATACCAGGATCTGATCAAGTGCTTAGGAGAGCTTGGCGCGGACCCATGCTCAACTCAACAGCGACAGCAGACAGCTTCTTCTTCCCTCTCTACGGACAGAAAAGTTGTACGACAAAGAATGATGCACGTACTCGCCTCTACCACAGCGCATAAGGAGCCCGCCACAACTGAAGAAACTGCCACCGACTGAGCTCAACCTGCAGCTGCATGTGCTGCGAACTCACCTTCAGATGCTACTGGTGGAAGGCAGCAAACCAACGTGACCCACCTGGAGAAGCTCTACATATACCAACTTGGTTGGAGTATCAAAGGCTCCACCATCACACCGAGCATCTCAACAGCCCCAGTTGCCTCCCAAGCGCCTCCTGGATGTAGTGAGCTGCAGCTGCAGCGCAGAGGGAAGGCATGCAGCGGGGAACGTTGCAGCTGCAACCGTGCAGGCCTTTCATGCACAGACTATTGCAAGTGCGAGGGAGGAGTCGCCTGTTGTAGTCAATTCACGAAAAATCAGATGGACACCGAGAAGACAATGAGAGAGCAGCTAGTGGGTAGATGACGACAATGACAATGATGATGATGCGGATTGAGGAGTAATGAGGATGAGGAGTCATAGCAGGATTGGACAACTACTGTTTATTGTGTACTGTTAAGGCTGTTTGCTATTTTCTCGTTGAATTTACATTAAAGTGTCTTATTTTGACCGTTTCACCGTCATTTTGACCTTGACATTGACCCCATATCTAAAAAATAACTTCAGAAATGGACTCCCTGCCCTCGAAAACCCCTAAAAAAGGTATTGCATGACACTCTAGGGCATCGAGATCACAAATTGTAAATTGAACCAAAATCAAGATCGACGGCGGCGGCCATCTTGAATTCCAAAAATGCTCAACGTTGCACAGGTAGCAACCAAGCTAAATCAGCCTCTCCTAACTATATAGAACACATTTCCATGAAAAAAGTTTCAAAGTAATTACATTGCAGGGTCAACATTTGGCAACTGGACATTTGGGGCCAGCCCTATATTCATTCACATACCAAAAATGAGCAAAATCCGTTGAACCTGAACTGACTAATGGCAATTTCCATTTTTGGAAAAAATTGCCGTGGCTAGAAAGTACGTCGAATGGCGTGCTCCAAAATAGGACGTTCAAACCTCTCCCATAGCAGTAACAACTATACCCAATTTCAAACATGTGAGTCAAACGGTTCCTGAGTTATCGTTGACCGTAGCCAAATGTTGACGGAAGGACGGACGAATGTACGACATATGACGACCCATGGCAATAGCTCATCTTGCCGATGTCAAGGTGAGCTAATAAATAAAAAATAAATTAATATATAGATAAATAAATGAATCAATGAATATAAAGATAAATAAATGAATCAATAAATATATAGATAAATAAATGAATAAATGAATCAATGAATATATAGATAAATAAATAAATGTATCAATGAATATATACTATAGATAAATAAACGAATCAATGAATATATAGATAAATAAATAAATCAATGAATATATAGATAGATAAATAAATGAATCAATGAATATATAGATAAATAAATAAATATATAAATATACAAATAAATGAACCAATGAATATATAAATAAATAGACCTCGAGATTAATAAATAAACGAATAAATAACTAACTAAATAAATATATAAATCAATAAATGAACAAAAAGCCATAGGCTATAAGTGCAAAATTCATATGGGCAAATCATTTAAGTTATATACATAATAAATAAAATAACAATATGTGATATAGTTCTGCACTTCAGTTCAATCAAGTCGATTTTGCGATAACATTTTTTATTTTTTTTTTCATTTCTTAAATTTCGATTATTTCTTTTTATCATTACATTCAGATTGCGCTCCAAAGAAGGGAAGCAAGCTGAGCTGTGAAATCTCACTGCCGCCTGGCGTAGCCAAAAGTCATCTTGAGTTTGAATTTCCCTGACCTCCAGCATCCCAGAGTGACCTGAAAAACGCGACATGTGCTGAACTTGTTTCTTTTCGAATGATTAAGCCAGACTGAAACTGGCGACAGCAGAGCTCCCATTTTTCTTTGTCTCATGGAGAAGCCTATTTATCTCCTGCTCTTAAATCCAGTGTGCAGGTCTCGTTTCCAAGACTTTGCTGAAGGTTTAAAAAACTTAGCAATCCAAAGAATTTGATGTGTTCACAAGAATCTGTGAGGAATCTTTTAAACTCAAGGAAAATCATATAGAATAATTTCATCAATGACATTGCTCCATTAGCTGCTTTTGGTACAGACTCAGAGCCCCTCTTCTGCTCCTAATCCTAAGCCCTCGACATCTGGATGGAAAGAGCTCAATTCCTGCATGAGAAATTTCCAGAACTACAGCCAGCAGTCCCGATCTGCCCTGATTCAAATACGCCAACATCAGCAGCCGACATTCCAAAGCATAATCCATCAACCTCTGGTGTATCGACAAGAAGCAGAAAGAATGGTTCTTACCCCAAGAAATGAAAAGACTGAAGAAAAAACCACAAAAATACCAAATGAAGATCAATGAACTCAAGACAACAGATGAAAACACCAAAACGCAGAACAAAAAAAAAAAAAAAAAAGGAAAAAAAAAAAAAAAAAAAAAAAAACAATAAAAACACAAAAAAAGAACTATTATCAACCAGTCAATAAGAGAAAGCCCAACATAGCCTACAAACAGAAAGATACGCAATATTCAGAAACTGAAATCCAAACTACATTGTCAAAGATATTGCGATATACAGATGGCAACCGTGTTGTGCTACCGCCTAGAAAAACTCATACGAAGTAAACATTTCCATGCAACCAATTAACCTTTGACAAAAGTTGTGTTATGGGCAGGGAAACACCATTGTCACGTGGTATATAGCAGCTACGTGAATAAGCGTATCCTCTCAATCTTACACGTTACACATCGGGAGCTCCGCTTTTAGGCAGTGCCTTAATCTGAATATTATAAAAACGTTATTTGTGGTGAGCTACAGTGTCATTGACACTTTCATTTGATAAAAGCACCAATTTTGGCACAGAGGTAGACCAATATATTATGAACAAATTTGGGTGTGGAGCCAACGCCCAACTGCCCCCTGGCGGCCATTTTCCAAAATGGCCGCCAGCAGACACCCAAAAGACACACAGAAGTTAGATAAAGTTTGCTGCTGAAGGTTTTAGTGAATGTTTTGAATCAAGACATGCCAGATAGCTCCTAGTCACATTTTGGGAGATGCTGCTGATATTAATTAACATATTTATGATAATTGCAGATGAAATGGCGACAAGAAAACCCATGATCAGGCATCAAATGCTGACATTCCTTGTGAATAGGCTAGATTCATTTAAGTTGTGGAAATGTTATCTGACCTTCTTCTTCTGTCAATAGCTATTCATTGACACTGTCCACGCCAATTGAGATGCCAATTAACAAAATTATTAACACAATTAGGCTAATTACATCAATAATACAACAACAATAACAGAACCAGATAGTGATAATTATGGTGGCTTGCTCTCATCAGATCAATCATGGGCAAGTCAATTGTTATACTTCTGTGGTCAAGGGACACTACTACATTTAATTATTATGTTAATTAACACATAATCTGCTAAATGCAATATGCAGATAAGTTCACTGTTTTACAGTACCTGTGTACTGTCTGGAACAGTTCAGAATCTTCATCTTAAGTTTGCGAGTTTAGTTCTGAGAGCACTCCCTGTCGCAAGCACAGGTACCGTGGTGTGCATTCCAGACTGGCCTTCTTGCACTTGCACCTCTTGATGCAGCCCTTCTGGCATTTGCAGGAGATAAGCTCCCGGCAGACTCGGGGAGCATTGCCCAGAGAGGTTCGTACATGTCGCTGGTCTTGATCCAACCCCAGTCGGCTGGTGATGGCAATGTTGGTGCAGGAACCAGGGCCTGACCCCAAACATGTCCGCCCTGGTATATTGCTCGTCGGACGTGCTGCTTCAGGGCTGCACTTGTCGGTGGGATCAGCTGGACATTGCTCTTCTTTGCAAACAGTTTGCGGCGTGCCTTGTCGATATCGGTTGCGGTGCTTGCTCTGTCGTAAAGCAGGATGACGAACCTCTCGATGGTGTCCATGGCATCTTCATCAATATGATCTGGTGCAGTGGAGAGGTCAGTGAATGTCTGGGTCAGCTGAGGTAGAGCTGTCCACACTGCCCATGCTGTCCTCTTGCCACGTCTGGCGAAGCAGGAGATCGTGTCGCAGCCCGTCAAAGCATGAAACATCGGTAGTGCCTGTGCTTTCTCAGGGCACAGAGCCCGCGCCATCTCATGGGCTGCCAAGAACCGGAAAGCCTTGCCCGTGCCAAAGGACACCCACACTTCGGCTTCCTCCTCCAGGGTTCGTGCCAGAGCCACTGCCAGGACAACAACATCAGTGTCAACTGTGTGGATGAGGATCTTCTTGTGGATATTGTGAGCAGCGTGGGCGGCATGCAGCATCATGCGGCTGTCGGCTTCTTCGTGGTTGCAAGGAGCCAGGACTGCAGTATCTAGGAGCGGTGGCTTGCTCAAGACATCATCTCCTTTAGTGATGACCAGCTCCTTGTCCGCAAGCTTGAATGAGTCGTGAAGGACGCCAGAGTGGAAGCTGAACAGCTCTTTCTTGTTCTCGTCGACTCTGAGAAAGCTGGCCCAGTTCCCGGGGATCGTTGCACCACCCACCACCCGTCTTCTCACCCCTTTTCCGCGCTTGGCTCTTGCTGTACCCTTCAACGAGTCTGTATTGTAGCGGTCCCACACCAGGTCCAGTCGCGTTGCTTGATGGAGTTTTGAGAGTATGTAGGGCACAAAGACCTGCTGTGCAATGTGCATACTCGTTGAAGCTTTTTGCTGTAGCTGGCTTCAGCATCTGGATGATGACCACTCCATCTGCAGCTGGTTGGAGGAACCTCAGACTTGGGCTGACTGGACATTACATGGTGTAGCAAAGCCTATCATAGATTTTAGATCTGTATTAGTAGTATCCTAGATAATAATTATATGCTCTGAGCGCGAACGCGGTGGCAGGAGGGCGGACTTAATTCGGTTGCCAGTGAGTTCATCAGAAGAATACCTGGCTACAGTACACGTCAGTTGAGCGCTGTCGCTCTGCGGCACTTGTTTTAATAAATGTGATCATGCATGACGCGTCGCCTGTTGGCGTTGGGCGTGAGTACATTTGTGATAGATTTTTGAATGACGAAAATCTGCATCGAACTTAATGGAGGTGCGTGCCTATCTAACCATAATAATGCCGTTTGACAAATAATAGTCAAACATAGTCAAAGTAATTACGTTTAGTTCAAGAAATGTTGTGTGTAACCGTATAATGCATTATTAAAGATATTATAATACTCTAAAACGTATTTAACGTAGAGTGGAATTAATATAATTGCAGTACCTATACAGAACAACATTTACTGGATAAGATTGGTAAAGGTTTGGCCGTGAAATTCCCATCCTAAAGTCAATCATAAAGTCAGGTCCGTAGTGGCCGCCACGGCAGCACGCCACTGCCGTGGCACTATTTTGACCAAAAAAATTGTGCAGCGAACCAAGGAGCTACATATAAGAGGGGGTACAGGGGGCGGGTGTACGGGAGACGGGAGAGGAGGGGGCGGGGAGCGGGAGGATTGAGAAAAAGAGAGAGAGAGTATACTAAGTAGAGAAAAATAACAAAAATCCATAGCACGAGAAATAAATACATGAGAAAATACATTGTACAGGATAAATACATTTATCACGCAAACTGGTGCATTCGCGCGCAGAAGGGATATCAGTTATACATCAAATATGACATCCTCGCGCCATCTATCGGTAGAAATAATTTATATGCGCACATTGTATGTTGTGTGTAACCGTAAAATGCATTATTAAAGGTATTATAATACTCGAAAACGTATTTAACGTAGAGGGGAATTAATATAATTACAGTACCTATACAGAACAACATTTACTGGATAAGATTGATAAAGGTTTGGCCGTGAAATTGCTATCATACACTTCGATGTATGTATTTCAATAATGTAGCAGCGACTTTGATCAAATATGACATCCTCGCGCCATCTATCGGTAGCAACAATTCATATGCGCACACTGTATAACCGTGAAATGCATTTATAATACTCTAAAACGTATTTAAGGTAGAGTGGAATTAATACTAGTAGACGAGTTCTGCATTGATCATCATGTTATGGCCTGCCGCAGCTAGAGATACTAGAGGCGTCCCGCATAGGAGGCGTTGATCCGCCTAGCGTTTACGTGTACGTACATGTTACACTTAGCTGTCTGATCGGACCTAGGTACGTCGTTTTACTCTCTCATATCTCTTCCGTTTTGTGTGTGTGCGTGTGCGTGTGTGTGTGTGTTATCTCCTCAACTGACCTAGTCTGCTATTGCAATGATGATATGCTTTTTATATACCTAAAATTCCAGAGTGTTTGCTGGCCTCTATATGGATACGTGCGCCAGCCTTCGAATTTCGCGCACAGATCCATATAGTGGCCAGCGCGGTACACTTTCATAGGAGGTGCCCGCTGTTGCGTGCGCCTTGCCGCGGAACTGCACGCAAGATTCGCGCTCAGCGGGCATGATCAACGTTTCCCTTTGGCGACGCTTCTCTAGTATCCGGTCTCTTCTGGATACAATGTGCGCATATAAATTATTTCTACCGACAGATGGCACGAGGATGTCATATTTGATCAAAGTCGCTGCTACATTATTGAAATACATACATCGAAGTGTAGGATGGGTATTTCACGGCCAAACCTTTACCAATCTTCTCCAGTAAATGTTGTTCTGTATAGGTACTGTAATTATATTAATTCCACTCTACTTTAAATACGTTTTAGAGTATTATAATACATTTAATAATGCGTTTTACGGTTACACACAACATACAATGTGCGCATATGAATTATTTCTCCCGATAGATGGCGCGAAGATGTCATATTTAATCAAAATCGCTGTTACATTATTGAAGAGGGGAGGGTTACAGCGGGCGGGGGATATGGGAGACGGGAGTGGAGGGGACGGAAGACGGGAGAAAAGGGTGCGGGAGCGGGGAGCGGGGAGCGGGAGCAGGGAGGCCAGTGGGCGGGAGGATTTTCATTCAAAACAAACTATTATACTATGTTGTACGCGTGAGAGAGAGAGAGAGAGAGAGAGAGAGAGAGAGAGAGAGAGAGAGAGAGAGAAAGTATACTAAGTAGAGAAAAAGAAAAGAAATCCATAGCACGAGAAATAATTACATGAGAAAATACATTGTACAAGATTAATACATTTATTACGCAAACTGTCAGAGAAACCAAGTGACATTCAAAAAAGAAAATGCAAAATATAAAGGATCCTGGAGGTGTTGAGGGAGGGAGATAGGAGGACAGGGGAGGGAAGTGAGAGGAGAGGGGAGGGAGGCGGGAGGAAGACAACCCCCTGTACCCACTCCATATACCAAGGAGATGAAACGTCACTTGGATCTAAGCAAAGCAACATAACTAACAAAACTTCAAAACATACAGATGTACATAGTGAAAGTATAAATGCAGATTGAAAATAAGCTTATTTTTTATAATTATGTTAGTATATACAATTTTGTAAAAAATGTTTTATTAGTTATCATACTCATAATATATATTTGAGATACCATGGTACTTTAGCCAAAACATCAGTACATTCCTTTTTGAAATTTACAAATTGACCTTTTAAAATGATCAGAATTGGTTGCTTTCAACATAGCCTGAAAATGGAGGTAATGCCATTTCCAGGCTCTAAATTTCAAACATTTCTGGGTAGGGCCCCCCAGACCCCCTACATGGCCTTCGACTGCGCCGTTCGCCGTGTGTGCCTGCACACAGTGACACACCATATAAGTGCCACTTATGCTATTATTATTGGGTGATCCTACATTTTTCTGCAGTAGCACATTTTGGGAGGCCAATACAGCCCTGATAAAGTATTATATAGGATCCCTGCGGAAGATTATTTCTTTAGAGCTGTAATAATTTTCCCCGGGTTGTGATAGAGGGCGTACGGCTAGCCACTCATGTTCCATGGTAGAC
Source organism: Priapulus caudatus (assembly GCF_000485595.1). Classification (NCBI taxonomy): domain Eukaryota; kingdom Metazoa; phylum Priapulida; class Priapulimorpha; order Priapulimorphida; family Priapulidae; genus Priapulus; species Priapulus caudatus. The sequence goes on along the minus strand of NW_014577109.1, from coordinate 601,885 downwards.
TGGTACTCGCTCCCACCTCGATGGGATCCCATCGAGTAACTAAGCCGAGAGGTGGGAGCAAGTACCAGTCTAGTTTTACGGAGTATAAATATCGTCGGCACGCCCACTAACGCTGCACCCAAAATGGCCGTCTTTTTGGAAGCCGGACAAAATTTTAGTGCTTGGTTTTGGAATCCAGGATTTTGGCTACCACCGAATGTAACATGGGAGGATATACGCAGCACAGACGAAGTCCGTTATGTAGAATTCAGTGATCTGTTAGCTTCTGTTCCACTAGCAGTGGGAGTATTGATGTTTCGCTATCTTTTTGAAAGGTTGGTACTGGTGGCGGCCATAGTTCGCTTTCCCTCGCTTTGTACACAGTGGCTTAGAATGCCAATGGCAATACTAATGATAAAAGCGATGTCCGTTATTTGGTATTCGTATATTATCTATTTTTAATTTATGACTGTGGTATTTTGAGTTGTTAGGAAATCGAATTAACATTTTATTACTTGGTGACTTATTCACGTAAAAATTGCAAATTCATCAACCATGAATTGATAACACCGGCGGGTTGCATTGATTAAGATACAGCCAGTACTCAGTAGCGGCGCAAATCCACTTTAGGCACCTTAGGTATCACGAAGTGATGCACAGAGTTATGTGTATCATCAACTGATGCACAGACTTTCCATATATCAAAGAATGATTCAAAAACCCTAACCCTAAGTCATAAAGTATACACAGTGGCTATATGCCCGGCAGCCGGCGTATATCTGACGGTAGATACAATAATGTAACCCAAACCCAAGAGGATAGGGTTACAACGCGAGCCTATACTTTTTTGCGGAGGAATGCCCGAGTGAATCACTCGGGCAGGTTTGCTGGTGTATTTTCAGAGACTAGAACTTCCAAACTGGGTTTATTTCACTACAACCCCCGCCTATCTGGAACTCCTATGTATCGGGCAATACTCTTGTAGAAACGAATAACCTGATAAAAGCAAGACGAGCGGCGAATAATCTGACGCCATTCTTTAGGACTGCTTGACGTACTCGGTGTAAGAGCGACCACGACGGCAATCGAGCGGCAGACGCCGTTTGCCGACGCTATGCGCATGGGAAATGCGTACGCACAGGCTCACAGAAATGCGCTCAGAAATCGCGACGCCTCACTTCGAATTTTTATAACAGATCTAGTTAATACCAGACGTATATGCATACCAAAAATTCCCAAATCGCGGAGAAAGTTGGTTGAGAATAAACCCCATGGAATTCTAAAGTTCTGAAAATACACCGCAAACCTGCACGAGTGGATCATCGGCCATCCCGAAAAAAGGTAAAAGGCTCCGGTACCCACCTCTGGTGGGTCTACATTATACAGATGCGACGGCTGCCGGTCACGCGTACGATGTTCTAAATCGCGGTCCTTTTCGAGTTTAATTTTATCGGTTACTCAAGTACAACAAGGTTAGGGTAGGAAGTAGGGTTAGGTTTAGGGCTCAAGTAGGCGTTTGCTTAGTTAAGGGAGCGTAGAGGTAGTAAAACGCCGGCATTAAAAACGAATATCGCGGTGGCCCTCGCCGGGCATTTTATAGCACACTTATTCGTAAAGTATCACTGCCTAGCTTAGTACACTAATGTGTAGGTAGCGGTTTCATACCTTGATATACGGAAAGTCCACACAGTTGATGAACACACGAACTGGCCATCACTCGTATACCTAAGGTGCCTAAAGTGGATTTGCACCCTCAGTAGCTACTAGTACTATATCATTAAACCGACCAGGCTCTCCGACTGTTACACGTCGTAGGAGCCTGACACCCTTCCATACGTAAAATTTCGTAAATAACACAATGTATTACCACATTTGACCTCACCTGTCACATGTTTGCAACTATCGCATCACTTCTTAATTACTATTTACCTCGAAATACACGTTAAAATAAGAGAATGTCGAACAGCTATACTATTTGAACGTTGTAAAACGCCATACTGGATGTTCTTATGTCTCTTTTTGTACTGTTTGTACCGGTTTGTACTTGTATTTTTCGCTACGTATGATGGGAAATCTATGGGAAAATGGCGGCGTTTTTTTTAGTTTTATCTTATCAATTTATAAATAACTAGCTGCGGGTACCCGCTGCGCTGGGTAAAATCGTGCTACTAATTCATAGTACTAATAATGGGACAGAATAAGAACATTGGGTAAAAATCGACAATAACCTTGCAGACAATATTAATATTAAGAAATGAGTGTAATAAGATAATAAGCATGGGGAAAACGAAAAAACTGTTACGTATGACATTTATATGACAGCACAACCGAACTTAGAACCCCTGGGACATAATAGTATTACGGTGTAAATGACAAAAAGTTATTATAAGAGCATGTAGGAATGCAGGGCTCGAAATTCAGAGGTAATCCGGTAATCCGTAGAGTAAATTACCGTACGGATTTGTTATGGATTTCATGAGGAAACCTGAAGGAAATCCGTACGGATTACTTAAAAATAACTTGCCGGTACAGTGCTCCTTCCACCTCAGCAACTTCTTAGTCAATTTTGTCTTAAAATCATTAAATGTACACAGAGGAGACAAATAGTCTGTGGTGGCAGAGCCATTATACAGCATTTCAATCAACTATCTGACAAATCTGTACAATAAAATGCTGAGCTCCCAACGCTAAAATAGCAATGTTTAACTTTAAGGTATTTTATTCAGGACGATTTGTCCTGCATGCAATTTTTTCTTTCATAGTAAAATTTAGCCTACTCTGTACGGATTACTTAGATTTTGAGCGGATTTGCTCATTTGTGAAGGAACAAATCCGTACGGATTAGTCCTCAAACTGGGGAAATTCGAGCCCTGGGAATGGGTTGGACTTTTCATTTGAAAGCCTCTTGATAAAGAATGTTTTTCGTCTTATTCTCTCGTGCAAATATGTAGAGATTCCTGGCGTCTCCAACTCTTGAGCTCCCCACGTACAGCTATCCATTGTGAGATCGTAGCATGAATAAAAGGAATATAATATCAGGAGCTATTAGCTGCTCATAGTATAGATAGAGACACGCAGCCATGCACATTGAAATGAAGAAATTTTCATACTGAATCGGAAACTGCATAGCGTTCAAATGGTACAATGCATTGTGAGATCGTAGCATCTGAACTGAACCTCTGAGCTGAGTGAGTAGTACCTCTGAACTGGTGAAACTGGTGCTGGTTGTGGTGTGTTTTAGTATTGGTTTCGGTTTCACAATACCAGCAGCCGGGTGAGGTGAGGTAATCGATTTTTCTCTGTGTGGCAGCACTATACAGTGAGTGCTGACATTGTGTGAAGTTTCACGAATTGACGGGTTTTTCACGGATTTTTCGGTGAGTTTGACGGTTTCACAGGTTTTTTTCATCTAGGAACACTCCCCGGGTATAAGAGATGGCCCTGTGAAAATTGCATCCAGATCGCTTGGGCGGTTTGGCCGCCTATAGGGAAGATACATACATACATACATACATACATACATACAAACTCAAATATATATTAGATTACTCGCTGACACATAAATACATGCTCAGTGATAGCGCACATATAATAAATCGAGGCGTGGAAGTACAGAGAAGCGGTAACAATCATAAAAAGTTAGATAATTTTACAATTAATAGCAGTGCACGTCATGCCGAACAATATTCTATTGCGTCGGCTTGTGACCCTCTCGCCAACGTAGTGTTAAGCGAGAAGGGAACTTGTGGCTACTATATCATGTGTAGTACATTAGTTGACCTTCCAAGCACAACTAATTGATTCACAAATAGCCAGACGCTATCACAAAGAATGATTAATTAATTCATAGATTGTCTGTGTCAAATGTAAATGACTATTGCAAATAGTTTCATTGGGGGTTTCCATAGGCCTACTAGTACTGTATTATTATTATAGCCTTACAACACCCGTGGTTGTAACATTATACAAACAACAAGGTACTTGTAACTACAACATGGGTGTGATAGCGTGTGCTCTCCCAAGGCTCCCAGCCATCCAGGAAATCAGGGAAAACCTGAAAAATTAGTCCCTTTTTCCAGTCAGGGAAAGTAAGGAAATTTGATTGGCCCAAAAGAGAGAAAAAAAAAAAATTTAATCATTCCGAGTTGTAATCACAAAGAAATATCCATTTATACATCGGCTATCGTGGCAGAAATCGAAACGGAGAAATCCGTGTTTTTTCTATTTTTAACAATGATCGACCGCCTGTGTGCAAAATTGGTGAACGTATGTGAAACATCTACTGTTAGTAGTTATTGTGACATATCCATGACTAGCTGGCACCACTAAATTGGTAAAATGTTCTAGATGCACCTTGAGAAATTGTGAGAAATTACGAGGTTACCATCGCACTTTCATGCAAAATGCGGGTACGATGTGTACTGCGTGCCGTTGCTAAGCTATATGTCAACAAACGCGTGCAAAAATGTGAGGTATGTAGATAAAAGGGGCTATTTTCGGTCGCACAGCAATTTCAACTATCACTGGCAGATGACAGCTGTAGAAGGGTTGATGCTGAATGATACTGGCTTAGTGAATACCCTGAAAATGCTGGTTGTATCATGTCTCTGACGTCAGCCGCGGCTCACTACATGTGTACGCGGGCAATCAAAACGCTCTGAAATTTCACATGTATCGTTATATGGAGAAATGATTATGTATTGAGGTGGCACATATTGTTAACTATTGTATAAGAATGAAAATGAAAAATCAGTAAAATTTTGCCTAAAACCTGTAGAGTAACCTGAAGTATTGGTAAAATTTGGTGTGGATTATTCCTTTTTCATTAGGAATAGTTTATGGTGAAGTGACTGTACTTGTGTGTATTGATCTTAGAAGCATTCTTACTAACTGTGGAAAAATGCCTGTCCCATGATGATGTTGGTATTCAAACGAAAGTGTTTTATTCAGAACCCAGTGGATATAATTATAGTATATATATATACGAAAGCAATGGCGCGGATCAACGTAGAGAGGCTAGAAATTTAGTGGTGGTACACACCTAAATCCTAAATGCTGCACAGTTGATCTACTTTTTTATGCAAGGCTTGGTGACCGGAAACACTAGGCAAACAGATTCTTTAGCACACACTATGCATTTTTCTTCTTTATCAGCATTCAGAATTTCACCATTACTCGCACTCGCATATATTGGCTATTGCTGCCACTGATCAATGCAAAATCCTCATTTGAGTGGGTGCCGTATATCGTTACAGTGAACTATATTAGGCCTCGCATAGAATTTTGTGTTTGCTGTTTTTATTGTGATGACATAGTACTAATGGAGTGGATTTTAAGCATATTTCGTTCCAGAATATGTCATACAAGATTGCTATATAACCTCGAAAAATACTTTTTTTGTGGACTTTGTACCGCTAGTTGTTTTATTGATTGATGTACATGTATGGAAAATCGCAGCTCTTTTGTTAGTTCTAGTAACTCCATCAGTATTTCGTTCAGCACTTCAAGTTCTACACATGTTTATGTAATAGGAGTAAATGTAGAGGCATGCAGTAATCTGCAGCATATTAATCTGCCAATGTTTAAAGGTTATTTTTTATGGCTACATTACACCAAAATATCTGAGATCTTACGTTGTTTATAAGTGTATAACCATAGCTCCAAAATCATATTAGTTCGTCCGATTTCACTGTTCGTTACTATTTAGCTCAGCTGACGAAGTCGGATGCAGCTTGTAGAATCGCATGAGCGTCCGTCCGTCCGCCCGTCAACAGTTGGGCACAAATCTTAACCGCTCAACGTACGGTCACGATATTCGGGACGTCGGGGGGGGGGGGCGCAAAAAGGACGTGGGATGTCGAATTTTGGGGTTAAAGGTCAAGGTGTGTCAATGGAGGGGGAATATTTCCCCCTTAACTTAAGGTATAGGAGGAAATACGGAATTGCGGGCACAAATCTCAACGGCTTGACCTACGCTCTTAATATTCAATGTTATAGTGTGATGGGGAGAAACCCATCACCAGCGCGAAATTGGAGGTCACAGGTCAAAGGGCAGTGGGGGAAAGGTCAGATATCAGACATTTTCTGAGGACATGGTCTAACGGACCGAGGGGAAAACTTTTTTGGTTCAGCGCTGTCGCTATGCGGCACTTGTATTGAAAGGACCATGAAATGTGCTTTGCGCTGACGTGCAAAGAGTAAAATGTCTGATAACCTTTTGACCCTCAAGAGGAGGGGTAAACACGGATTTGTTGACTGTTAACAAAGGACTGAACTGCTTTTGCTATTAGAGCCCCCCCCCTCCCACCACCACCACTACGCTCGTGCTCGAGGCATATCCATGATAACATGTAATATAGTGAAGTCATTAAAGTTACACAGCTGTATCTTTATTACTGTACTACCGGTATAGCAAAGCCTATCAGTATCATAGATTTTAGATCTGTATTAGTGGTATCCTAGATATGTATGCTCTGAGCGCGAACGCGGTGGCGGGAGGGCGCGCTTGATTCGGTTGCCAGTGAGTTTATCAGAAGAATATTCGGCTACAGTACACGTCAGTTGAGCGCTGTCGCTCTGCGGCACTTGTTTTAAAAATAGTTATTGAAATTTAAAAAATTGTCTGCATTTATCAGCAGTTGCAGTTTCGCACACGTTGTGCTGTATGCGTGCCCAGCTTGTCACTTATCAGAACATATGGGACACATTTCTTTGCTAAACATTTACTATTGCTACACCCAAAGATTCAAGACCCCGTTGCGATTTGGCCAGCCTTTAAGGATTGTTGTTGTCAGAGGAAAAAGTAAAATGCCAGTACATTCTTACACACTGCCTTAGTTAAAGGAATAATAGGTCCATTGATTATACAATGTTGACGAATGCTAGAGTAACGGGCACCTTGTGTAGTTAATAAGTACATTACCTTATAGCCAAACGCGTATTAGTTTGTCCAATATACTGCTGGTTACTAAGAAATGTCTAATTGAAATCCGCAGTCCAAAAATCTGTTGTTTACAGTTTCAACCCACTGCCGGCGAAGCGGGTGCACCGGACATTTTCGCACGCATGCTCGGCCGTACGCAATGCTATCATCAGTGATTTCGTAAACATGGACGCTCGTGATAAGGAACTTTTTTTTCAGGGCTGTCCACGTGCGTCCGTGATTAGTACGTGTGTTTTACTCTATTTCCATGTTTAGTTCGTGGCCGTGGTTACACCGCTGACGCCTCCGTTTCATCTGGCGTCCAAAACATACGGGCCGCACAAATGTTTACGTCATCGCTTGACTCTGGATGACATTTACGGCACGTAAATGATACGTTGATACATATCAACAACCGATTTCAAGTCTTGTTTGTAATGTAACCAGCAGTGATATTGGATAAACTAATACGTGTTTGGCTAGTATAAGGTAATGTACTTATTAACTACACAAGGTGTCAGCTACTCTAGCATTCGTCAACATTGCATAAATCAATGGACCTATTATTCCTTTAAGGCGAGGTTGCAGAGTGGTTGCCTGACTGTCATTATCATCAAGAGTAGATAATAACACATGTGTTATTATCTACTCTTGTTATCATAGAGGGAATTTCTTTTGGATTTGGCATTTATCCAGGCTAAATTTTATATTCTCAACAGCAATGTTTTATTTCCTGCTATTGGATCTAGGAACATTAATGGTATTTAGTGTTGGTCATTAAATCAACCAATCAGATACAACTTATTTTTTCTCAGCCAATCATAGGCATGGAACATATATGAACATTGGACAATATGAACAATGGAATATATGATAGTCACTAAATTGAATATATGATGGACATTAATTCGAATTTGTGACTGTCACTAAATACCATTTGTGTCTATCATTAAATCATTTAGTGTTTGTCAATAATTCCATGCCTATGATTGGCTGAGAAAAAATAAGTTGTATCTGATTGATTGATTTAATGACTGTCACTAAATGGAATATATGACAGTCACTAAATGGAATATATGACAGTCACTAAATAGAATATATGAAAGACATTAATTTGAATTTGTGACTGTCACTAAATACCATTTGTGTCTATCATTAAATCATTTAGTGTTTGTCAATAATTCCATGCCTATGATTGGCTGAGGAAAAAATAAGTGGTATCTGATTGGTTGATTTAATGACTCACTAAATTGAATATATGATAGTCACTAAATACCATTTGTGTCCCACCTCGCCTGCAATGCACGTTCTTTTCCTGAATGCTTAAAGCAGGGTTCCTTCTACATAGGAGGCACTGCGGTGCACCGCCGTTGTCAAATTTTACAACGCCATTGTGAAAATGTTCATGTATTTACCTGCCGAGTGTCAATAATAGTGTCAATCCAAAAATAAATAGATCACCACGTGCTTCTGACTATATATACATGGTAAATCGTAATGAAATTCACAGCAACGTTTCTTTTTGTGTGCCGGCACACTCGTGTGTCATTCCTGATTGCAGCTTTTTTACTCTATTCCGGGAAAGTTTTGCTGTCGCTCCCTGATCTACATATACAATAATAAGCATGCCCACGCGACTGTAAAGGGCCGGACACACTAGGCAATTTTATCGGGTGACTCAGTCAGGCGACTCGATCGCTGGTGAAAATCGCCTAATGTGTCCAGCCAGTCGCCGCCGATTTAGTCGCCCGATTCAATCGCATCGATCAAAACGTTTTGATATTATCGGGCGATTATTTCAGTCGCGCGACTCAATCGCCTAGTGTGTCCATGTCAGCGATTTAGTTGCCCGATTGTACAATTCATCAGCCAATCAGAGTTGTTCAATGATACTGGTTAGGCGGCGTTACTATGTGGATGTTTACGTGGTAGCGGTAGTGCGCGGTAGGTGGCGGTAGGTGGCGGTAGAAACTCGTCGTCAAAAATCGCGTGATGTGTCCACTCGACTCGCCCGATAGAATCGGGCGATATTATTGGGCGATAAAGTCGCCCGATTACATCGCATTAAAATCGCCTAGTGTGTCCGGTCCTTAACAATTAGTGCATTCGCCGCCCCCCCCCCCCGTACTTTAATCAATGCCGCCCCAGCAAGCAAGCACATACGCAGCCACGATGTGCACACCCACAGACCTGGGTAACAGGTGTCGCGGGCTGGTTTTTTTCGTTTTTTTTCTGGAGAATGGGTCCAGATGCGTGAGTCTCCCGCGAAATGCGTGAGACTTGGTAGGTCTGCTAACAGAGTAAGATTTAAACTAAAAGGTGAACTTTTATTTTCAGGGTACCTCAAATGCAGTCTAAGACATTCAAATTTTTAAAATTTTGCTGGGGGAGACCCCCAGAACCCCCATCTAACTCTCTCCCCCCACGTCTGCCTGCAGAATCCACATTCGTGCCTACTGCGCGCCTTTGAATCCATCATGCGCGTTTTTCCCCCAAACTGGCCATTACTGCTGTTGTCTAATTTTCCCTCAGAAGAAACCCTGTTAAAGTGTATTATACTAATAGGTTTAGTAAAATGTCTTTTCATGCTTTCACAGGGGCGACACCAGTCACTACGTATTTCAGTCTTGCCATGGGTTCTCTTTCAGAATTGTTGCTGCACCCATCGGTCAATATTTCAATCTTAAGGACACGAGACCTCGGCCGGCCGCACCTAACCCTGTCCTGGAGGAGGCATACCGACACGCATGCAAGCCCAGCCACCGAGTGGTGACCGGCCTGGCCAAGCAGCTGGACGTGACGGAGCGACACATCGAGCGGTGGTTCCGACAGCGACGGAACCAGGACAGGCCGAGCGTACTGCGCAAGTTCACAGAGAGCTGGTACGTGCGCGCTGCATGCGCTCGTCTAGCTTACGGTTGACTCGCCCGTTATGTCGTGTGATCAAATGTGAGCATCCTAGTTGAAGCCTGTCCCGGACCGGTTCGTGAAATTTGTTCAGTGTCTCTCACTGTATTATCTATATCTTGTAGTCGATCCTACACATAATCTGTAGCCACCATTAACAGTGAACTGTTAGTGTTACACAGTTGTTGAGTAGTAGAAGGGGAAATGTAGATTTTCAGTTGCTCAAAGGTGTTTCTGTCAATCCATAATCAGGGCTCTGGATGTTTTAAAGTTTGAGCCAAGACTTAATCCACCAAAGTTATTTTTTAGCCACCAATGAAAAACTATGGCCACTGTTCACTTTATCATATGTTCTAAGCAAGGCGTAACCCAGTGATGCCATGGGTATGGGAAAAGAGGTGTACGAAGGCATTTTTAATAAAGTAGTCAAGTAAAACTAAAATAATGTAATTTAGTCTTGCTCATAATGTAAGGCTTATAATTGAAAGTGACTTGACTAGCTGCAAATTCTGATTTTGCTTCTACCAGAGAGCACAGTTGTGGTTATGTCAAAACTACATAGATTGAATATTCTTTGTTTCACATTTACAAAGTACAACTGTTACACTGTACAATACTTACGGAATATTTGTGATTTTTGCAGTTGGAGGTTTCTTTACTATTTGAGTGCCTTTGTATATGGAGTATGCATTCTCTGGAATGTAAGTATGTACAGCTATGATAGGAAAGAAGTTGCAATCGATAAGTACAGTGTAAGTGTGCAAAGTAGGAAAGAGGCATTGTTCTACAAGCCACTTCACAGTTGGTTGCTTTCGACTGAAGTAGATGGTAGAGAAGTCTCCATTGGATGTCTCCCACAGATACAAGTGATAAAGTGATTGAAAGCGTTTATACAAGTGATAAGCATCTCGTTTATCAGTGTATCCCATGCACTTTAAAATGATGCCATGGCTATATACTAGCTATGTAACGGATAGTATATAACAAAAGTTCAGCTCGCTATTTAATTGTTTTTTTTGTGTGAGAAGTAAAATATCACCGATTCAGAAACATTTTGAACAGTGTTTAATTTAATTGAGTTTGAAAAAACGTTCATTTACGATTATGATAAGCATCACAGATGCACTCATGCAACAACAAAATCTTCACCAAAGATTATTGCAAATTTGGAGTATTTTATCACAATAATTATATATATATGTTATCTTAAGTTTTACTTGTCAACATTGATATAGCAAATGAGCAGCAATGAACTTTAGCAGTGCTTTATCGATATGCGTTATAGATAGTGAAGTCACGATCATTGATTATACTCGATCATCGGTTGAACAGTGGCTCGAACCAAGCGCTTGGTTATCAAAATCAATAATCGATTTCATCGGGAAAAAAAAGAAGAGAAAAATCGAAAATAAATGTAAAACTTGAACAAGAAAACTTGGAAAACTGATGAGAATCAGAGATATCATCGCTATTTTAGTTCGGGAATCACCCGAGATTCGCCGGAGTTCCTTCCTGTTGAGGAGCTAAAGTCTAGGACACACTAGGGATTTTATAATTATAAACAAGCACATACATGCACACACGTACATGCACACGCAGGCATTCAACAACCCGAGTAACCAATTGTAACCGATCATCGGTTACTGGGGTCCAACCGATGATCGATTACGAAATTACAACCGATTGACAACACTAGTTATAGATGAAATTTATGATAGGCCTAGGACATTATTCATCCATATTGGTGTTCGTATAGTTGCGTCTGTGATGCAATCTTAAGTTGGATAGCATTACCTGAACTCTACATTGCATTGTGCAATGCGATGCTGCTGATTTTGTGCACTGCGTATACCTATATTGATAGATCTGATAAAGCAGTTCTGTTATCTTTTAAACTACAGTTGGCTAGGGCTGCAACGATTCATCGTGGTGCATCGTGAATCACGATTCAAGCGGCCGATTCGATTCACGATTCAAAATCTCTCATTTTCTATTCGATTCGATTTGAGTAGGCAATTTGGATACTAATTTGTTCTACCCCATTTTGTCTAAGTCTGCGAGGCAGTGCCTTGGAGTACCAGCTACAAGTGTGGCAAGCGAGAGAGTGTTCTCCACGGCTGGAGACAGCACACCGAGCATGCCTGTCCAGTGAAAATGTGGACATGCTTGTGTGCTTGTCAAAAAACATGATCATTCCTGATGATGTGGTAGTTCACATGTAGTGAGTCGTGACTGTGAAAGTTTTAAAAAATTTGTACTAAATTGAAAAACACTTTTTTCTAACTTATATTTCAAGTTCTAGTCAAGAAGCGACAATACTTTTACGTTTTTTTTGTTTCTGTGATAGACACTGAAAGTCAGGGATTACTTGTTACCTGAAATTCTCATTGTGATTAAAATAATATACATATCAAACAGTCTTGCCTTGCTTTCATGAATCGAATCGAAATTAATCGAATCGCAGACTTTGAATCGTAAATCGAATCGAATCGAAACCTTGGCGCATCGTTGCAGCCCTACAGTTGGGGCACATGTTAAACACGTACTGTTGGCATATCACGGTTCAGGTTTGTGATCTGTGCTTTATACATAATATTAATCTCATCTTATATAAGGTTAGATAACTACATAATTATTTCTGTAGCTATTACTAATTGTGTGCTATTTAATTCCAGAAACCATGGTTTTGGGACACAACACATTGTTGGATCAACTTTCCATTCCAGGTGATTATTGTTGCTGTATTTTTAGCTCATCTGACATCTGACATAGTCAGATGCAGCTTGTAGAATCGCTTGATCGTGCCGTGCGGTCCTCCGTCCGTCCGTTGACCCGCGTCGCTTCAACAGTTGGGCCACAAATCTTAACCGCTCGACGTACGGTCACGATATTCGGGACGTGGGGTAATCAGAAAACGAGTTGGATGTCGAAGCTGGGGCAACAAGTCAAAGGTCAAGAGGTGTAAAAGAAGGGAACATTCACTCCTTAACTAAGGTATAGGAGGAAATGCAGAATTGCGGCACAAATCTAAACGGCTCGACCTAGGCTCGTGATAGTCGGTTGTATAGCATGCATGGTAGTAAACCATCACTGTGCCGAAATGGAGGTCACAGGCAAAGGTCAATGCACAGGGCAGATAGACATTTTCTGAGGACATTGCTGACGGAGCGATGGAAAACTTTTTTGTTCTCAGCGTGACCTAGGCATTTTAGTGGCTTTATTGAAAGGACCATGAAAGTCCCGTTCTGCTGACATGCGAAGAGTAAGTGTCGGATAACCTTTTGACCGCTCAAAGGAGGTTAAACATGGATTTTTTACTGCCTGTTAGAAAGAATTTGACTGCCGGTTTGCTAGTAGAATCTAATAACATGCCTGGATGACATAGGCTACAATGTCACAGTGAAATTTCAAAAGCAAATTTGTTGACATAAGTTATCTCCTTAAATCGTATAATTTATATGGCATCTGTACTGTCAGTATGTTACATGTAACGATGCCACTGCCAGTGGCTACTGCCAGTGCATGTTGTTGCTACTGTAGAGTTTTTGCCTTAATTGGTTACAGGTGGCAGATCTCTATTGCGCAGCCTGTAGGCTTGTGTAGGTAAACAGATTAGTGCTTACCTATTCTGTCTTGCAGATATTGTTGCTACTAAGTATGATGGAGCTTCCATCTTTAATCTGAAAGACACTTAAACGTACCGCCCACTCTCGTGCAACTCATAATGTACCCAACGAACATTCTTTTGAGAAGGTTCCTGATACATCCCTGTGCATTCCACTGTTTCGGCATAATGAACACATTTGGGACTAACAGGGTTTACTAGAAACCCACCACTCCACCACAGAGTCACCGCAGTAGACGTTAGATGAGCCTGTCGCTGCTGCGCACCTTGTATAGTGTTAGTGTCACAGTCAGTTATGCGAAAAAAGCTGCACAAGAAGTTTATCAAATACATTCACACACTAAAGTGCATTGGGCAAGGTCATAGCATGAAAGAATTTTAAGAAAATAACATTGGTCTCTGTTACCTGCCGCAGATTGTTATCATATGTTATCCCAGCTGATTAGCTGCAAGGACTAGTCCTATTTACCCTTATATGACCTTGTTTTTAGCTCATCTGACATAGTCAGATGCCAGCTTGTAGAATCGCTTGTCCGTGACCGTCCGTGTGCGTCCCTGCGGCCTGTCAAAGTTGGGCACAAATCTTAACCGCCTCCGACTAATACGGCACGGATAATCGCACATTGGGGGGGGATCGCAAAACCGAGAATTTTTTTTTTTTTTATTTTCTTTTTGGGATTCGAAGCTAAAGGGCAAAGTCAAAGTCAAGAGGTGTCAAAAAGTAGGCGCACATCACTCCTAACCATAAGGTATGAGACAAGCAAATGCGGCACAAATCCAAACGGCTCGACTAGGCCGGATAGTGTGATAGCATCAATGGTAGCGAAAAGCCATCACTGGCCGCAATTGGAGTCAACAGTCAAAGGTCAAAATCTGGCACGAGGCAATTTTAGAGACATTTTCGGAGGCCCCATGGCTCGACGCAGGCATAGAAAAACTTTTTTTCAAGCCGGTGACCTAGCAATTTTGTATGGCATATGCAAAAGGACCATAAATCTACTCTGCCCGCGACATGCGAAGAGGTAATTCAATAACCTTGACCCTCCAAAGGAGGTAAAACTGGATTGGTGACTGCTGTTAGAAAGAAATTTGACTGCCCGGTTCTAAAATCTATACAAATGCCTGATATGAGCTACCAGAGTCACAGTGAAATTCCAAAAACGCTAAATTGGTTAAAAAAGTTAATGTCCTATAAATCCGTAATTTCATAGAATTCTGTGACTGTCAGTATGTTACATGTAACGTGTCCATGCCCAGTGGCCTCCCAGTGCATCGTGTTGGTGCAGTTTTGCCTGGCGTTAATTGGTTACAGGTGGCAGCTCTCTATGCCATTGCAGCCTGTAGGCTTGCTTAGGTTAAATGGATGAGTGCTACCTTATTCTGTCTTGCAAATAGTTTTGCCTACTATTACGCTATGAGAGCTTCCATCTCGTTTAATCTGAAGAACTTAAACGTACGCCCATCTCGTGGCACCTTACATAACGATCCCAACGACATTTTGAGAAGGTTCCTGATACCGATCCTGTGCATTCCACTTTTCGGCGTGTATGTGAACACATTTTGGGGACTGAACAGGTGTACTAGAAATCCCACACTCCACCACAGAGTCACCGCAGTAACTTAAGAACGCTGTCGCTCCGCGGCACTTGTTTGTGGAACTGATAGGATACTGATAACGTTGCTAGCCAGTGTACTAAAAGATGTCTAGTTCATTTTATGGGTAAGGAGCTTGTACTCTTTAATTAGCTGTATACTATAATATGGTGCATTAGATTATAATAAGGTTAGTGGCTGTCATAAACATCCCTTCTATTATTATTATTATTATTTCGTTTAGCAACCGGTTTTTTTCATTTTACTGTTATTAAAACTGCTATTCATCCACGTCCACATAACAATATTAACTTTCTTACCTGCACATTGTAATTTCCTAACTTATATCAGAAACCTTTGAGACTATAATCTATGCCATATTTGGAGAAAAACACACGATGTCAATAAGGATAGTTGGAATGTTTGAAAGCTGATAATATAAATAATATACACACAAAATCCAACAGTGGCTGCTGTGGCAAAAGTTGTAGGAATGTACATCGTTTAATTTGCCTAAACCGTTCAGTGGCTTTAGGATTGATGAATACTGGTTTAATTCAAGTTGAATGTATTTACACATTGAGAAATCACAACGTTAACTCGAATCACTATCTCTTGTGTGAAATTTGTGGTTGATGTTATAATTATATATGGAAATAATAACAACTTTTAGGATGTCTGCGACGTTCAAAACAAAATACAAGCTTTTTAATTGTTTAGTGAGAGATGTTGTGCAGCAGACACATCTAACTAAGTAGAACTGGTGGTGGTGCCTATATCATTCATTGTGCATTTTATTATCTGAAATATCTTATTTGAGAAAATAAGAATAACTATGCTTGATAGATTACAGATAATATTAAACTCACGAGTCAACGTTTGTAATCAAGTCCCTATTTTTGCAGCCTCTTCTTCCAGAAGTTTACTGGTTCTACATGATAGAGATGTCATTCTACTTATCACTCACATTCTCCCAGTTTCTGGATGTTAAACGGAAGGTATGACCGACTTAATGTTATGAGTTACATTGCTCTGGTCTTGCAGCCAGTATAGCAATGACAGAAATAGTTACTGTTTTTTTTTTAGTTGTTGGCAGTCCAATTTTGACACTTTTATTTTCATGCGTTTACTGATTGTAGGTTGCTAGGCATATGTTTTATCCATGTAGGTGTGAGCGTGAGTGTGTATAGGTGTACTCACGGCTTTCGTGTAGCTGGTCGCTCATAGCTGCCCTGCCAGGGCTTTTATTGCACACAATACAACAGTGCTGTGAATTTGTTCCATGTGCGCAGTGCTGTATGTGTTAATACATGACAGGTGTGAGTGTGTTGGTGTGTTGAGTAGTTCCCACATATTATAAATAATTAAAATTTATTTCACTACGCTTTGGATATTGCTGACAAGGTGTAATTTGGACATTCAAATTATTCATGGTGTAATTTGGACATTCTTCAGGGTGAATCACTGAGACGTGTAGTTTCTATGGAAGTGTACAGCGATTGTTGTGTTTGATAATGTCATGGTAGCTTTCAAAAATGAAAAATGAGGTTAGTTTCGCATTATGTTTGAGGAAATATGCTGAGTAAGCATTATAAGGTTTATTGGTGATATTATCCCTTTATAGCAATCATAAATTATATTTGAGCTCTCTATCACGAGAAAATGTATTTCGTCCAATTTGATTGCAAACTACAGAATAGGTTAGTGCTAAGGTTTTTGTATGTGGAGTAGCCAGTGTTTTGGAGAATACGGGATAATTTTACTTACATGGGAGGTTTTCTGGCACTATGTTGTGAGATTGTGATTTGATTATCATCCGTCTGCCAAATATTCGTACTACTACTGAAATTGCATTATAATTACATTTGCCCCAATATAAAAAAGCAAATGGTGCTTCCAGTGCTTTAATCTCTTGTGCATGCTGTGCTGTATAGGAAGTAACTTCCATAGGTAATGGTTGTTGCCAGGCTAGGAGTGTGTAAATGTTTTGAACTGCTACTATGTTGTATTCACTTGGTGAGAGCACACGTGTGGTATTTTATCATTATATTGCACATAATAATTAAATGTATTATATCTAGGTAATAAAATAATTCAGTAGAAGTAGCATTTTATATTCAGGTTCAGTAAATTGGGTGCCTGGGGGAGGGCATTTTTAGAAAGATCATCGGTAATTATGACTGTCATAAGTCTAAATTGTAATGTTATGTTATGGATGTTTTGCGGAGTGAATCTATGCACGTCTACATGTACGTATGCAAACTACACATATACATAATGATACGATACCTGCTTTCTTTCAGGATTTCTGGCAAATGTTTGTACATCACATGTGTACACTGATGCTGTTGACATTCTCCTGGGGCGGAAACATGATTCGTGTTGGCACACTTGTCTTGGTCATACATGACGCAGTAGATTTCTGGATGGAGGTAGTTACCTGTAGTGTTCAGTTGTTATAATGCATTGTCTGTCACGAGTCATTACTTTAGTCTAGCGCAGACTTGCGACTTTTGGTTGCTCTTGCTGCAACCTGCAACCGCATGCGATCGGTCGCACGCTTCATTGTGTGTGCGCATGCTAGCGACTGCTGTTCTTTCCATTCTCTTTCCATTGTCTTTCCATTACTTAGATTACCCGCACACATGCGATTTCGAAGCGATTGTGAGCGACGAGTTGCTGAAAATCAAACCCGTTTGATTTCTTGGAACTCGTTGCAAGCGACCAAAATCACTACGAGTTGCAGTTGCACGTTCCCACAGACTTGCGACTTTTTCATGCAACTCGGCTGCGATTCTAGTCTGCGCTAGGCTTTATAGTTGTATCTCTAAATTCTGCTTATTGGTAATGCAGCAGTGATACGTAATAGTACTGCATTTGTGCATCTGTACGGTCAAGCATTTAAATAGATAGCTGCCTTTCTGAGCTAGTGAGGCTTAGGCCATATAAATAATAAAAATATTGTTTGTTTGCTCTCACCCGACCGACCCGCCAAAAAGGGACTGACGCAAAAAAAATTATTGATCTTTCCCATTCTTTTTTTTTTACAAATTGTATCACTACATTATATAAATCTGTAAGCAATACATTATATGTACTAAGCAAAACAAACATTCAACATAAAAGGTATCTCCACACAAGCACACCCGCGCATGTAGACACCATGCTGAATTTGTAAAAAGACCCTTCTCAAAAAAAAGAAAAAACCCTCCCTACCTACCCAAACTTTTCAGCCTTGGTCGGGTGAGGGCAAACAAAAAAATTTTAATTGTAGCCTTATCCTGTGTGATATGTACAGACCTTGGCAGAAGCATAGCGCATGCTTTAGTGCTATATGGCTGTTTTGGGTTTCACTAGTATTAGGCAGCTGGACATCCATCATAGCTGACCAGGTCTAGAAATTTTAATATCACAGTAATTTACGCGTGCTTTCGGTTAGTTAGAGAATTGATGACAACAGTTAGTGGCAGCGAGTTGCATGCGTGTACCTTGTCGTGTTTTAGGCAGCAAAGATGGCGAAGTACTGCCGCCTGCATCGGCTGTGCGATCTCTTGTTCATCATATTTACGGTGATGTGGTTCTTGACACGGTTAGTCATCTTTCCCTACAGGTGAGTATCTAGTTATAACTGAAACAAAAATGCAGATCTAGGGAAACAATAATACACGGTTAAATTTAATGTAAAGGTCTATTAAATGCAGTGCCCATGGCTAAACATTAGGATGTATTTACAACAGACTTGACCCACTTTAAATTACATTGCTAATGACTAACCAATTCGTGATTTTATGTACAACAAGTATAATCCGTATGTTAGAAGAGATTATTGAAAAGTTAATTTTGTGCAGGCTCTCATGAATAAACGATACTCCAGCACATTGTTGACAATAATTATTTATTTAATATTTATTTGAAAGATGGGAATATGTAGAAAGCCTATTGATTGTATTTTAAAATGGTTAATCATCAGATTATGCTATAAATGTTGGTCCTTTGCAGGTGTGGCAGTCTCTGGTTTTATGCCTCAAAATAGACATTAGGCTCGTTCAGACGAGACCTTGTATTTATTAAATACCGAATCTGAGACAAATACGCGGCCGAGCGTTCACACGCTGATTCGCGGCTCCAGAAATACGGTATTTGCGAAATACCGAATCTGAGACAAATACGCGGCCGAGCGTTCACACGCTGATTCGCGGCTCCAGAAATGCCGTATTTGCGAGCTACGAGCTGCTTTAGTAACAATCAAGCGAACAATGCGAAATAAACAATTCAATGCGCACCAACTGCCGATAAAATACGTAGACTGGTCCGCGCTCGACAGTTCCACTTGCGTTACACTGGAACTGTCGAGCGCGGAGCAGTCTATAAAATACGCGGCTTCAGAAATACGGTATTTAGCGTTCACACGAGGAAATGCGCGGTGCAAGTGATCCGGTATTTCTCAAGCACGGCAAAATATTTGGGGTCTGGGAAGCCTCGTATTTACATGAAATACCGGATCTGTTTAGATACCGTATTTCTTGGACCGCGCATTTTGCCTCGTGTGAACGCTAAATACCGAATTTCTTGCTACGTGTGAAGTGTGAACGCGGCTATTGTTGTGTTAGTTCATACTATAGTAGAAATACGATACGATAGTAATACACGTGCGTGACTATGCTGAAGGGTTGCGCTGCATAGCTGCACCCATTTGTGTAATTTTACGCGATTATTAAGTGTTTTATTTGTGTTTGTTATAAACAAGTACTTTTATGAACACCCAAGGTACAGGCAAAAAACATTGTAAGTGAATTACAAGCGATAGTTTGTGAACATTTTGGCCTGCAAAATTGGGATTTCTTAGCAAATCTGCTACAGTTCTTCAGCGTCACAATATGGCTGCCCGGTACACAAGTGCAATGCTACGCTCAATCGACCGTGAAGTTTCTGCCATCGACAAATCAAGTCTAAACAGTGCTGTATGGACGAGAATAAAGTCACTACAGCTGTGCAAGAAATCAAAGATGAGACAGCGAGGAACAAGGGCGGGCAGAAATTACCGTCGGCCAATTAAACCCCTCATCAATGCTACACGACGGCCAGTCGGACGTCAGCCGGATAACAATTATTCGAACTTGAACGGTATTCATCCGTATGAGTTTATTTCACCAGTTATTACTGCAAGAGTACACGTAGCTCAAAGCCTATTTCATGTATCAAATTCATTGCTAACGTGCCGACTGTCGACGCGATGCCTGTCACTGAGAAGCCGTTCATGCAGCTATGTACTCTAAACGCTCGTTCCTTAAAGAACAAGTCGGCAGAGTTTGTTGATTTTGTTTGCGAGAGTAAAGCTGATTTGATTGCCATAACTGAAACATGGCTTACCGACAATGATGTTGCTGCTAGAGCCCTAGCCACTCCTCTCGGATATTCTTCTGGATCAGCCACGCAGGACCCGCAAAGGAGGCGGCACACCACTTGTATTTAGAGACAGTCTGATTGTCAATAACATTGCAGCTGCCGAGACAGCTTCATTTGAATATTCAGAATGGAAAATTCAATCTGGACCTTTTCGACTACGACTTGCCATTATCTATAGACCGCCATACTCTTCTGAGCACCCAGTCTCCACTGCTGATACTCTTTTCATAACAGGAGACTTTAACATTCATGTTGATGCTGATAGCCCTGACACAAATAGACTTTTGAACTTGTTGGAATCAATGGGGCTGGAACAGCACGTAAAACAACCAACCCATGTACAAGGTCACACACTGGACTTAATGATTAATCGCCAAGCTGACAACATTATCTGTGGTTCACCACGCGTTGGTTGCCTTCTCTCTGATCATGCTGCAGTTACGTGTGAGCTTAAGGCCCCAAAACCTACATTTACTGTAAAGGAACTAAAATACCGGAAGCTAAAATCTATTGATCTACTGTCACTAAAGGCGGATATCTCTGCTTCAGACCTATGTCGTAACTCTCCCGATGATCTAAATTCACTAGTGAAATCCTACAACTCTTTCAAACTTGCTAGACCAGCATGATCCTCTCAATACCAAATCTATCACTGTAAGACCATGTGTGCCCTGGTTTGACGACAACATTAGAATGTCAAAGAGACAAAAACGGAAAGCGGGAAAAATTTGGAGGACAATAAAGTCTTTGTCCGATTATGCCACTTATAAAACTTACAAAAACCGCACAACGTACTTGATGAATGAAGCTAGGCGTAATTTTTACGCGAACTTTATCGCTACGAATAGCTGTGATCAAGGAAAACTGTTCAGAGCTACAAAACGACTATTAAAGCAAAACGAAGTTATCCGTTACCTGCTACCGGTCTGTGCTCGCTAACGATATCGGGCACTTCTTTGTTCAATAGATTATTGACATACAGACAACGCTCGGCAGCGGCAGCTTACAGCATGTGGAACTAACCGGAAACGACGCACCTGCGGTTTTATTTGAGGAGTTTTGTCGCCGGAACAAGTTAAAAATTATATAAACAATTCATCAAAAAAGACCTGCGCATTGGATCCAATGCCAACCCCATTAATTATCAATTGCATTGACGAGCTATTACCTGCTCTAACTAAGATGGTCAACTGTTCTTTAGATACAGCTACATTTTCTGAGGACTGGAAAGAAGCACTCGTGATACCCTTGTTGGAAAAACCGGGCCTTGACCTTGTTTTAAAAAATTACCGCCCAATCAGCAATCTCACCTATGTGTCTAAACTAATCAGCGTACAGGAAACAACACAGCACTGAAACGGCACTGTTAAAAGTTAAGAACGACATATTAATGAACACGAACAACCAGCAAGTTACTCTCCTTGTGCTTTTGGATCTCAGTGCTGCCTTCGATACTGTCGATCATGATATTTTACTCAAGAGCCTTCAGTCTAGGATTGGCATTACAAGAGCCTTCAATCCAAATTCTGCTGCCATCCAGGAACAGGCTGTCTCTGCGATGGAAACCTGTATAAAAGATATTCGTGACTGGATGCGTGCTGATCGGCTAATGTTGAACGACGACAAGACGGAATGACTCATCATAGGTACCCGGCAACAACTGTGCAAAGTGGACATTGATCATATCACTGTCGGGAGTTGTAACATTTCGCCAGTGTCCGTGACCAGAAACTTGGGTTGCTGGTTTGATTCGTGGCTAACGATGGAGACTCATGTTTCCAAACTCTGCAGTACTTCATTTTTCCATCTTCATAATATTAGAGGAATCCGAACGTTTTTTTCTACGGAATCAACAAAAATTCTAATTCACGCATTCATTACTAGTCGTGCTGATTGCTGCAATAGTTTACTTTATGGTCTGCCCCAGGTACAACTGAATAAGTTACAGCGAGTCCAAAATGCAGCTGCTCGGCTTATCTGCAATGTATCCAAGTTTGATCATATATCACCTGTTTTATATCATTTGCATTGGCTGCCAGTTTATTTCCATATAGAGTTTCAAATACTACTCATCACTTTTAAGGCATTACATTGTATGTCACCAGATTATATCAGGGAATTAGTCATATTAAAGAGACCTAATCGGTACAGTCTG
This sequence comes from Priapulus caudatus, assembly GCF_000485595.1. NCBI lineage: Eukaryota > Metazoa > Priapulida > Priapulimorpha > Priapulimorphida > Priapulidae > Priapulus > Priapulus caudatus. The sequence goes on along the minus strand of NW_014577109.1, from coordinate 579,298 downwards.
CGCTCTGGTAACCAAATGTTAATTGAGCCACCAGCTGTAAAAACGTTGGCTACACTTGGTGATCGAGCTTTCTCATCAGCTGCCCCAAAATTATGGAATAAGCTACCTAGTCATATTCGATGTGAAAAGTTGCTGGAATCTTTTAAACGCCTAGTCAAAACTCATCTATTTAACATTGCATTTAACACATAGACATTATATTTTAGGTGTACTTTTGATTTGAGTTCTATTTTATTGAAAATGTTATATTATTGTCGTTTTTAGGATCTATATTTTACAATGTTGCAGTCCGCTATTTATAATCAGGAATTGTTATAGGATTGTCTCGTAACTCAAGTATCTATATTTTACAGTGTTGCAGTCCGCTGTTTTATAATCAGCCTATGTAATGCGCACGTGAACATATCTGCATGTAACGTGCGCAATATAAATCAATAAATATTATTATTATTATTACTATAAAAAAAATCTCGTTTTAAATAACGGGCACCTTAGTGTACACCCATTTGTGTAGCCAAAATAATGGAAGGCCTGTGTTTACTTTAATATGTTTTTATTTTCTTAAATTCTAAACTATATTGTAAAATATTGAATTTGCAAGCTGTTCTTGTTATTATTGTTGGTTGGAAGTTGAAAAGGAGATTTTTAGGTTATGTCCATTTGAAATTATTTAGTTTTATGCCTACAAAGGTAATACCCACAGCCTATCGCCCCTAGTTTTATGCCTCTCTTTTGTTCTACTATGGTTTAGTTCCTAAATTAGGCTTGGAAGTCTCCATCGCCATGATTGTGAAGGTTATTGCCTGTAAATGTGCAACTGGGTAGATTGATGTTGTTGGTTAGGAAATTTAGTAGCATTTTTCATGAATTTTTCAGGAAATATTACTTGTGCGTTGAGATACATATTTGTAGTCCTTGTCATACGGATTATGTATGAGTGTAGCATTATCCATCTGCAAACAGTTAAAGGTGGGAGTTAGACCACTAAACGCTCGTATGGCTGAAGTGACGGGACAGTATCCGAGGGCAAGCCTCTATTGCACAGCAGTCATTGCCTTCTGCACAGCCAGCTGTCGCAACGTTACACCGCACATTGCATTGCACAACTGTCACCTAATATGTCGGAAATTGCACTCTTGTCAAGCAGCACGGCAAGCTTACTGCTGCTATGCGGATAAGTCTAGTGAGTTGCAGAGAAGCCTTCCTCGTGGAGTCTAGACATGGAGGTCAGCAGTACTGCATAAGAGTCGCACCACAGGCGTGTTATCTCCCACTAGGTGTTGCAACCTGACTGATACTGTCTAACATCATGTGAATGCTACTGGCTGCATCGTGGCATCATGGATCCTATACAGACACCAGATCTCTGCAGATCATCGGTCTATAGGCCAGTGTGCGTGTATAGATAACTGCGTATGTACATGTAGATAAAAGTGCCAGCACATGTCAGCAGCATAGCAAGTTTTTTACGTCGTCGTCGTTGTTAGTAATGTGCGTAGGTTGTTTGCACATTGCAACGTGATTACATTTACTGGCCTTTGCAAAGCTGTGTATGTTAATTCTGTCTTTTAAGCACTCGTTACAAGTACTCGAAACAAGTACAGATTGAGGCATATACAGATAACTATAGATCAGATGTGATAGGTGTGTTATGATGTAAGAAGGAAACTGCCATGCAACGTTTCCCAGGGTTAATTTTTTAAAGTGTAATTTTGGATGTATATTCATGTATAATGCTACAGCACGAAATGGGAAAGCCGAGCTGGGAAAGTGGGCTTTTTATTGTTTTCAGTTTGATATGAACTATGCAACATTTTTTTCTATCAACTATTTATTTCAATTTGAAATAAGTTTAATGGACCACGTTTCCAGGAGTGCTAACAAATGTCATTAACATAATTCAAATTTGGCCAAAACGCCAAGTCTAATATAGCATTTGTACTATACGTAGAGCAGGTATCACATAAAGCATCAATCTGCCAATGCTTGCCCACTACTCACAGTATCTATCACGGTACTACGGATCTGACTATCTGTTTAGTAACTGATTCAACCTGGATTAGTGTAAAACATACGTGAAATCGCAAAACCGCATCACAGCAAGCACAGCGAGTCACATGCGGAGCAGTGGGTGCTGCCATGTTTTATCTACTGTATACGCTGTATATTTCGCGGTGGTTTAATTTTCGCAAATTTCGCGACTGCGTTCCCGACCGCGAAAATAACAACACGCGAACAATTCATACTGAATAATTCCTAATCCACCGACTGCGAAATTAACCGCTTGCGCAATTGTCCTTCAAGTCTGAATTCGCGAAAATATCTGTACGCGAAAAATATGGCGTATACAGTACTTGTGCCTCATCATGTCGCAAGGCCTTCCGTAGCAAAATATTCACACACTCGACATGCCATGCCATCAGAACTTTGCTGAAAATCGTATGGGTCAGTTGCTATTCAGAGGTTATTACTCCATACGGGTCAGTAGCAAAACGTTATTTCGACCCCCCCCCCCTCAGTATACGAATTATCAGTAAGTAGAATGCTAGCCACCCTATGCTTATGTGTTAAAGTCATAAACTGCTTTCATAGTAAGTAAGTGTACGTAATAAGAACGGTTTCGTTTTGGTGATGGATATGTGAATGTTGTTTCGCGTTGTAAGGTGTTATTCAATGCCCCTTTCCTTTCCAAGAGCTGCACTTGGTTATAATTTTCAAAAAGCCACTCATGCACAGCATCGGGAGTTAAGTTTAGGCCGCACTAGCCATACTGCCTCCCAATGTGAACTATCCATTCCTCTTATTTCTTGTTGTGTAAATTATGTTCATTTGCCTATGCCTCCTACTGCACACATAGCCTTTGCAGAAGTGTGATGACATCCTTGGTGTTCCAAATTTCTGTCCCTCAGATTTTGCGTGTGTTGGGTTAATTTTTCAATTTATAATGTTTTCCTTTATCTTTTTGCACTACGCAATGCCACCCTCTTACAGTGGAAGTGGGCGGTGTTGTGCTATATATCTGTAGGTGGGGGAACTAAACCTATTACTAATAATTCAGAGACTTTGCCAAATTGTATCCAATGTTTTTATTCATTCCGTTATTTCTTTCGCAGGATATTGTACTTTGGCCTGACTGTCGGCCATGTCATGCTCAATATGAGTGTTATGTCTGCATATATCATCTACAATGGCTTACTGGTTATACTGCAAATCTTGCATGTCATATGGTTCTACATGATATTACGCATTGCGTATTATGCCGTGGTGACTGGACAGGTAGGAGCACCTGCTTTGACATGATTGAAACGCTGCATACGACCATGCTGCTACCAGAAACATCTTCCTCTGTCCCTCCAGAAGACAGACGGTCACGTTTTTCTTCCAGGATACCCACCTTGTATATCCCTGAATGCCATCTGCGTATCAGGCATAACATTGGTATAAGCTCTAAAGCTAAAGAGGCAGTGTACTTGCATCAAATTTTGACCAAATTTAACGTGTACTGGACTGTGCAGTACAACGCTCTTTGACCAGATTGACACGTTGCTTCTTGTGATGCGAAGTCTGCTTTCCTGCATGTGTAACAAACAGTCTGGTTTCCCAAAGTGTTACCAGACATAACTCACCCACTCCTTTGCACTTTTCCGTAACCGATCTCTGTTCTAATCCGCGTGTGAATTAACAAATTCATGCAGTTATTACGTAGCGCTACGCGACTATAGTACAGTTGTCTATTACGAGTTGTTTAACTTCGTTGCTGGTGGCTTATCTCATCGCTATGGTTCTCGCTTATGTTGCTTTGCGAATGCTGCTTGAAGTCTGATACCTTACCTCGTAGTATTCAACTCCAAACTGCATCCTGCGAGACTGATCGCAACAAATGGAACCAGTTATTTATCTAGTTATTGGTAATGGTGTACCCTCGTATGAGGGTGTTTTTAGAAGATCCATGGTGATGTCTGTTTGACACAAGTGGATAGTGTGGATGACGTACTTGTTGGGGATAAAACGTGTTATTGGTTTGATATCCCGTATTCATGTCCACATCAGATTGTGCAGGCGTGCTAGCAAGAAGGTCAAAAGGAGAAATCTGCAGGTGTATGACCGCATGGTCTCGATGTTACGTCGAACAGGCGTGACTCGTGATTGATGTTGGTTTCACAATGGTGCACGCGACGAATGAATCCTGGCTTGAAATGCTCAGTAGGCAGCAGTTGCATGCTCTTAGCACAGGTGTGGACGCTGTTTGACAGCTTATGGCATGCTTTGGCCCGCTGTTGGAGATGCAAGCATTGGCGTGTGTTTCTTAGATGTCATTGTTACTCATGGTGATCGCTTCGGCGAACTATGTGCAGTCGGAAAGAACTTCGTCAGAGCAAAAGTCTTTGGGATTTCTGAACCTTTTGTAGACAACTTGATGTGCCCGTCCCGGTAAGACATGACAGCTGGCTCGGCGTCTGCTTTTTAATTTTCACCGTTTTTGAGTTTGTCGTTTTCGAGTTGTGCACTCTTACTTTATCTGTCATCTCTCTCTCTCTCCCTCTATCTCTATCTCTGTCATTCGTTCACGTTCATTCGTCCCGCTCCCAAGTAGTGTGTAAAGTGGCGGTGTCTGCCAGCTCCCAAGATTGTGACCAAGAGTCCAAGGTGTATATCGTAACGAGTTGTCTGGAGACGGATGATGCCTTTACATAGTTGGCAATGTTCAACTGTCCGGTATTTAGTAGATCCACCAGGAGCAATTATAGCTGGGTTACATACATTTTGAACATTAGTTTTAGGGTGCCCCTAGGACGGTAACTGATTACAATAGTTAAGTGTGCGTTCCACCGTGTGGATAACATCTGTCCTTCTCATATGATGTGGCTGACGCATTGGCACCAGCAGAGGTGTGCCCTACTTGCCTGTGCATGACCAGTCTACATGCCAGTGCATGCAGTGAGTGCCCGCGCCTCGTCCTTACCAGTCCTGCAGCCAAGGGCGCGTTGCCACTGCTATGGCGCGGTTTGCTGTCTAGCTGCTTTCCTGCGGCACCGCGCCGTACGTACGCCGAGTGCGCGTGCGCGTGGGTGGTGGTGGGTAAGTAGTCGCGGGGATGAGACGCTGCCCTGCCGGCCCTACCCTGCGCATCTCCCTCTGCCCGTTTCGTTTTGTTGTGATCGCATCGATCGTTAACAGTTTTGTTTTGCAGCCGACTGCTGGCACCACCGGCAAAGTCCGAATAACCGATGCCTCCTTTTCCCCACAGGGTTTTACGCACAGTCATGTATGATGCTCACGTCATCATTGGAGAATTCAAATCAAGAATGCTATTCCTCGCTCTCCTGTATCTCCTGCAAATTCTTCACTTAATCTGGTTCTATATGCTATGCCAAGTTGCTTGTAAAGCCATACAGGAAGGCCAGGTATGTAAACGATGAGCTAGCTGCACACTGGGTCGGCACAGTCTGTCCTTACTCAAACAACTGTTAGGCAATCCCGTTTGAAAGTCGTAGGATACAGGGCAATAGAGAAGCGAGAAATTGGAACGAGAGATGTGCAAAGAGGGAAGGATAGGGCATGTTATATATAGAGAGACAGAGATAGTGAAAAGTAAATAGAGATGTAAGTGAATACGATGATGCAGATGAAAGAAAAAGCGGGGAGATGCAGAAACAAGAGCAAGTGTGGAGCAGGAGGGAGAGAGATATGTATAGCTATGGAGCATGGGAAGGAAAGAAAGGGAAAGAAAGTAGGAAGCAGACACGATCCAAAATCTTTATTGGCACCTTGCGTGCGGCAGCCCTTTGGCTTCATTTCAGCCAAACTAAAACTAATGCCAGTTGTGGGTAAAGGCAGAGTGGGCAAGCCAGTGTTCGTGTCACTGCAGCTGCTTCTCTTGTGCCGTGCTGCCCTTTAGTGGTGCTGTAATAGCCCCACCTCCATCCTTCATTATGCGTCTGCAAAATGCCCTCTAACGATGCCGTACTAACCCTACCTGCATTGAACACTTGCTATTGGTGCATAGTGTAGCAACCTGCTGCTTCGTCCACGTCTAGGCCGCGTTTGAAGTAGTATCTTTTTGCCTGGTGATTGGCTATTTATGTGACTGATTTGCCCTTGAAATTTAGTATAGAGCGAACGAATTTCGGAACTCTACCTCTGACGTAGTCTTCCCAGTGACATACTCAGGACCAACTGTCGCAACGTTGGCCGTGCCGTGTAATTTTATCAGGCAGGCAAATTCATGAGTGGCTGGTGGGCCAGTGAGCTTCGTGCATGTGTTGTGCTGCTACCCTGTGCTACCACACCCTTTTGTACTCTCGCTCACACACATGATGTTCTCCTACTCCGTGTTATCATACCCTTCTAACTCCTGGTAACCTGTTTAACCAGTGTAGTATTCTTATAATCTGCACTGCCAACCTATTCTTGACACTTACTTGCACTGTGAGGTTATTCTACCCTGTGTACCATATTAATCTACTTTCCGTTCTCATTCGTCTTCACTCTGTGCCACACCTTTCTGCCTCCTACTTGCATGTGCTGCCGTTCTGTCCTGTTCTACCACATCCTTATTTCTCACACGTGGCATTCTTCTGCCCTGTGCTACAACACCCTTCCACCTCTCGCTCACATGTTGCGTTTTTCTGCCCTGTCGTCGCCGCGATGGCGTGCGCACTCGCCCTGTGTGCCTGTTGTGCCAGCAGGCATAAAGAGGGCGCCTGTGGATGTGGGGGCCGTCGTGTTCTGGCGTGCACGTCGGGTGCCCGGGTATTGGCTGGCCACCCAAGTTTGTTACCGGTTTCTAACCGTGGCTGGACGGTTGCAGCGAGTGGTGACCAGAAATCGGTTACGTCCCTCTCCGTCCACTCCTCGTCGTGGTACTCGCGATCGACTGCCCTAGAAATGTACTTGCTGAGGCGTCTGCGGTCAGTTTGCTTTCCTAATTTTGACTGTGTCTATTATGCCTGGTCAGCGTTTTCCAGCAGCCTTAAGTTATGTTCCGGTAGCAACACGGTCGTAGCAGCACAATGCATGATTTGTAGCCTGTTTTCGGAGAAAGTGAAACGCGTTTGACTAAACCTTTCGGTGTTTCGGATTTCGTTTTAAAATTTATACATTTTTCTTTTAATATGTTATTAGTGTTATGAACATAATTAATAAACTAGTTTAATATATACAATAACAGTTCACATACTGTTAAAATAAGAACGTCATTGCTAAATATCTAATTAAGTAGGTGTGTAATCATTTAGCCTGCATTTTCATTATTGAAATGAAAACTAATCATGCCGTATTTTAGGTTCGAGGCGATTGATCAAAATTGCATGATATGTTGTGAACAATATAGTATTCATTAATCGTGGTGCTTGACACTCCATTTCACTATCTCATTTGTTGTTATCTGGGTGTAACAAAAAAGAACTTGTGAGGAAATTGCAGTTATTATACTCTGTTATTTCTTGCACACTGTGATCATGCCTGTGTGTGTTTTACACAATAATTCTAATCTAATGAATGTGTTTTCGCACTGTTCTTGCGGACGCACAGGTTCAGAAGGATGGAAGGAGTGATTCGGAGTCGGATGGTGATGTTCACGACAGCTCAGGGGAACAAGAGGCCACCGCAAAGCTTACGGCGAAAAAGTTTAACAATCACGAGGCAAAACACAAAGGCTGAGCTAGTCCCGCGCGGTTCAGGGAAGCATCCCCGTTCAGCCTGTGAGACGGTCTCCCACACACCTGGATGGGTGAGGCCGCTCATGACTGGCTGTCCATGGTCAATTCACAGCTAACCAGAATTATTCCTGGCAAGTTTGCTTATGTGATTTCATTACAGCGAGCGGGCCAGTTCTGGACAGCATACTGGCGTTGCATATGTTCAGTTTGGCTAGATTAATTGTAGCCAGTTTGATTCACGCATGAGCAATGGCTTATGAGCATTTGTAAATTTTGTTTTGTGTGCAAGAATGAAAATCGGTGAACTGCATTCAATCTGCTCTATTTTCGTATGCAGGCCTAAATCGATAGGGAAGCAACACATTGGAAGTGTGTTGGGAATGCTGTATAAACTTCCACCACACATATGATATGTCTGATTCATCTGAATGCTGGTATTGAACTCCATTGGCATTGGCACAATCAGTGAGGTGGCGTGCGAAATTGCTCTCTGGTCGGCACATGTTTTTGGTTGGACAGATCGTAGCTTTCTTGTAAATAAATGCATTTTTGTGCAGGTGCTTGGGAGCTACAAGTGCCTGTACAGTAGCCGTGATTTTTCATTGATGCTTGTTTGTAATATTAATGCAGGTTCACGCGTGTAGCGGCACGGCAGGTTACATTGTATTTGCCACGCTTTGTTATCCACCAGAAACAGGTAATTCGATCGTGTAATTTATTAGAACTTTATTGGAGCGCGTAGAGTAACAACAATTGAGCAAACACCTAAACAATATCGTTTACCGCGAATATCGGGGAAGCGCACAACACACTTCCTTGTTAGAGTGTATATTTGTATAGTAGATACATTGTATGCTAACTTAATGCTGCAAATGTGCGCACAGTATATCGCTCGTGGTAATGTTATATTGCGTGTCCCACACGACCTTGTAAATGCAACAACCGCCGAACACGGCACAGTTGATCGGACGGACAACATTATTTATCTGTGTATTTAATCTCTCGCCGTTATGAAATCTGATACAACTCGGTATGGGCATCGGTGAGTGAAGTGATGAGAGGTAGATGGTGTGAGCATGTCGCTCTCGTCTTGCTCACAGCGGTGCGTACGTCAGCATCACGATTGCCTACTAGTCATGAGCAGGGGTAGGAGGGTGGAACAACGCGGTTGTTTAATGTTATGGTGTTGTTTCGGATAAATTCGTCGATGATAAGTGCGGATAAACGCCGCGATGCAAACGCGGTCCTGTCGCATCAACAACTGCTGAGAGGCGTTCGTCTGAAGAGTCGTTCATCATTCTGACCTGGCCTAACTAGTAAGAAATACGTTGACCCCCTAATCACGAACACTCGTGGGGAGTCTGCCGAGTCGCGTCAAACTACACGTGCAATTATATGGAAGCCTATCCGTGATCTTAGTCCTGCACGTGAAACTGCTTCTCTCCATAACCCATGGTCATGAGAGCCAGCCGATCAAAAACTGTATAATGCATACTACTACTTAGTTGTGTCGTGTGAACAAGCATGCTCTTATTCTACATCATCGCCTTCAGCTACTCTGTGTACCAGCCAGTCTGTACAAATGCATGCGCGAGTGTTTGCGCGGCCTTAAACCAACAGTGTTGCTACAATATTAGTAGCAGTGGTGTTGATGTTTAGGTAGTGCTTTATTCACATCTAGCCATTGGAGCACTTTTAAATATACACTTCCCACATACTCTATATGATTGGTCTAGTTTCTTCGGTTGTGTCCGTTACTGATGCGCATTGTAAGGTAATCGTAAACGCAACAAGCCGATCTCTTTGTTGCAGACGGAGTGCCCTGTAACCCGTATAACGTTCCCAGTTTCTTCTTAGCTCATTGCTTGGCAGGTAATCTGTCCACATTTAAGACTCATTAGCGTACCGCGGCTATAGACTTCACGTAAATGCCGTACAGGTTATCACACATGTTGGCTAACGATTTAATTAATTGTGTGACAGTTAGTAGGGGCATATTTTGCGTTTACCTGTGTGCTGTAGGGTTGCCAGCATGCCTATAGAGATTATCTCTGTATTAAATTGTTTGTGTCTGTACGTGCCAGTGTAAATCCACTCTTAGCAGATGTCAACAACTAACTGCTATATCAATAATAATGGTCTGTGGATGTAATTTTGTCAATATGTATTTTCTGAAATATAAATTGATGATATAAAGCTTCTTAAAATGTCGTCTTGTTATGTTATTGATGAGTGTAATATGTGCAAATTACGAAATCAAAGGTTTCGGGGTGATTAGATTGAAAACACAAACAATATAATGCACATTTCCAGTAATGGTTTTCTTTATTCTAAACCTCACCAAATATCTCTCATCCACGAATAATTGTTAAAAAAAAATTAACTTTGAAACAAATGTGTAGCTATTTCTAATAGAACGTACATTGCGACTAACGTTATTATGATCAATGAAATATAGACAACAATAAAAATGGTAGTATTACTATTTCAATGTTTTTCTTGCGCAAATATCTAATGATCACCGCAATAGGCCGGTCGGGAATTCAGCAAGGAAATTAGCGAGCTGGTCGGCGGACTCCATAAATTCTTTCAATCCTCTATCTGCACGGGAATGGTACGCTCTTCCCTGATCACCAGCACACCATGCTCCATGCTCGTGCTCAGGCTCGTAGCTTTCACTCCCTCCGGGATGGGATACTCACGCTCCAGCTCCACGTGTTGGCCCTCCTCGTCCAGGATACCGTGTATCTTCAGCATGCCTCCAGCGGTTACCTTTACCGTCACGTTCTCCGGCCGCATGCCGAACGTGAAGACTTGAATGGAGAACGGACGCGTGCATGACTTTGTTTCCTCGTCATTCTCGTTCGGCGGCTCGTCCTTGGTGAAGTCCCAGCTCATTGTCCCACGGCTACCGTCGAATACATAGCGGCGCACATGTTGTTTCGAGCCGCGTGGACATGCGCCATACGGCGGCGGTGCCATCGGTCCATTCCTTCTCCCGTGGTCTGTTTCCGAATATCCTCCCTGCATGTACGCCGATTGACCGGGGTGCGTATGTCTCCAGTGTTCGCCGAAGGCAGGTGGGAAAGGAGGCATGGCGTTCCATTCACCGGCGTGCGGGTGTCCCCAGTGCTCGCCGGAGGCAGGTGGGAAAAGATGCATCGCATTCCATGGACCAGGATGCGGAGGATGTGGATGTCCCCAGAGCTTACCACGGGCACTGGATGTGGAGCGCTGCTTGGGTGGTGGTGGCGGTGGCGGTAGCGTCGTGCATGCGCCACAGCAGCTGCCCTCGCCACTCCCTACGTTCATGCCAAACATTCTTACCTGTAGTTCTCCGACGGAAAAGTGCGATAGTGTCTTGTTTTCGTTGCTGAATCGCCTAGGAGCGTGTTCGCCGTCTTGCTCTTTTCTGCTTGTTATTTTCCTTGGATATCTGTTCTTCTTTGTAACGTATAAGATGCGCACAGCTCACGTCTTCACGCGCACGTAGAGAAATCTATCAGATTGCTGAATGAATTAGAGCAGCACGCCGTATAGCTTATATACCTGCGCTTCTGAACGTCGAAGCAACGTTTTCGGTGACCGTGTCTTGTCAACGTTTTCTTAGCAGCTGACGCAACTCTATGCGATTCGTCATAGATCAGCTACGCTACATTTACGCTGTCAGCGTCAGCATTCACTTGCGTCGTGTGCGTTCTATAAATAGACGATGAGTCACCGTGCATCGTCCAACAGACGTTTTTCCTACGTAGCGATAACGCGTATGATCCGTATGTGAACACCGTGTAAATAAACAGATGTATTATCAAGAGTAGATAATAACATTAATGACAATGTGTTATTATCTACTCTTGGTATTATCATGCGTGCGCGCGTGTATGCGTGCGCGCGTGTATGCGTTTCTGCGCGCATGTATGTGTACGCGCGTGTATGCGTGCGCGCGTGTATGCGTTTATGCGCGCGTGTATGTGTACGCGCGTGTATGTGTGCGCGCGTGTATGCGCGCGCGCCCGTGACGAGTAGAACCGTGTAAAAGGCCACACGTTCACAAGAAAGATGCTAGTAGTAGCGTTGTATTAACCAGGATCAGTTTCTCATTGTTGTATTTAATTTGCCGTTGTTCACGTTGCCACGTTGGTTCGTTTTGTGTTGACGTTTCAACATGTCGCTCGAAAAACTGACTACGTAGTAATAAAAGCCGCTGTTGCAAACCCGTCCTTGGAATCACGAACACGGGACGTGGTGAGCGATCGATAATATTATAGAGCACGTGCTATATACGTTTCAGGTACGATTTCGCATGTATATTATGACGAACTAGGTCGAACGTTGGAGAAACGTTTACAGTCGGTCGCTCATGGCTTAGAACAACGTCGGCTGTACGTCGGCTGTACGTCGGCAGAACGTTGCTGCGTCGTTTTCAACCCTGTAAGTATATAAAGCAGCTGCTTTGCGGCTGGACGCACTAGTGCGTGTTTCATGACGATAGCTATACGCATTCGGTAGGCAAACAGGTAATAGCGGTAAAGGCAATACGAGCTGCACGTACGAAAACTCGTTTACTGTAGGGAGTGTATCGCACGCATATCGAGTGAATCTAAATTATAGTACAATATTTCCGAGGTGCATATCACATCCATACGACGCACGTACACGAGTCGATCACCACGGTTGACGCCACGGGGACAGGAGGACAGTAGGAGTGACATTGCGACGAGCGTGTAAATGAGACACGGACGACAATCGAATCGGTCACCAGCCGCTGACGAACGCGTGCCTTCTTCCGCCATGTTACCGGGTAACTGTCACCCTCCTTTTCACCTGCGCGTGCATCACCGCATTCACGCCGGAGCGCCGTGGGGACCCGGCCCGCGGTGCGGTCATCGCCACAAACACGAGAGGCGCCGTCACGGAGCCGTGTGCGGTCACCTAGCTCATCGAGGTGGTGGCGAGCGCAAGTGCGGCAGTAGTGATGCTCGCTCCATCCCGCTACCGTTCGGACACAGTCGCGGCTCCATGAGGTGGGACTTCATCAAGGAGGTGCCGCAGCGGCCAGAGAGAGGGGAGGAAAACCGGGAGAAGGACGACGAAGAGGAGGAGAAGAGAGAAAAGAGAAAGAATAAAGAGCGCCGAAAGAAACACGGGAGGAAAAGGAGAAGTAGTAGCAGCAGTAGTAGCAGTAGCAGCAGCAGCAGCAGCAGCAGTAGTAGTGACAGTGACAGTAGGAAAAAGAGGCGTAGGGGCAAGATAGGCGAAGGTCTTCGATCGACTCGCCCGTTTTGCATTCGACTCTTCACGTTCGGCATGCGGTCGGAGAACGTGACGGTAAAGGTGACCGCTGAAGGCATGCTGAAGATACACGGTATCCTGGACGAGGAGGGCCAACACCTGGAGCTGGAGCGTGAGTATCCCATCCCGGAGGGAGTGCAAGCTACGAGTCTGAGCACGAGCATGGAGCATGGTGTGCTGGTGATCAGGGAGCAGCGTACCATTCCCGTGCAGATAGAGGCTTGCGTGCCCGTAATAGAGCAAATGGGCGATCTCGTTGATTGAATGTCATATACAGTAACACGGAGCGAGCGCGAGTTTCTATAAATGTTTAATATTTTTATTATAGACGTAATTAATATTATCGTTAATATCAGACGAATATTGAATAGTAAATGTACTTATGTTGTGTTTACCTAAATTATTATACGCAGTTTCAATGGAGTTTATGTGCCGTATATAGACGTAGGCCCTATATGGCACATAAATAAATAAACAGTTGTATATACGTGAACCGATATCTCTCGCTTATATGTGTGTTATATATATGTATGATTCTTTCTACTGCATGCGTTTATTATTAATTACCGCAAAATTATACAGAAGCTGTTGAATGGCAAGTAACGGTCAAATTACCTAATTATTAGCTTTTACAGTTTACACGCACTCGCGTATATCCTAATCTTGGCTAAAAGTAAATTAATAATTCTCTACATGGAGTAATTTAAAGACTCCAGGAAACAAGGTGGTGGACGATTCTATTTGTTTCCACGACATGCACAACAGGTTCTATGCCTTATTCGCCGGTCATGCTATATTATTTGCAAATAGAAAAAGTCTCTAGTCAGATTATCGAACCACTATATTCATGCTGAGCGTATATAGCATGCGTGACGGAAGATCCTGCTGGAGTAGCGCTAATGTTGCATTAAATGTTATTATAATTGTTAGTTCACTGTCAACTGTGGACCACCTCTCTTATTTAGGTAAATATTACCATATCTCATATCTTATTAATTAAATAATTAATTTAATTAATTATAAAAGATACTAAAACAGGCCGAACACACAAAAGATTTAACATTCCATAGCATAATTCCACGTTGACTTTAATGAATTAATGTATAGAGAGGGTGGTAACGAACACAACCAAAACAGGTCAGGCGGGAAAATCACGAAATCGTTTTCGCGCTTACGAAATAAAATGCTTGCAACTATTTTACGGCTCGGGCTATAGCTGCCTTCACAACAACCCCTGAATTATGCGAGTGAGAGCTTGATAGTTTGATTCCATTTGCCGTCTGACGCCTTACGTTTCTTTCTCAAGTCTATTCTGCATATGTATGTTATGCCTATAATATTATCAGGGAATTCAGGAGTGAATAATAAATAGATCCTTAGATAATCAAAATACGATCATTTCCCTCTGATATTATCACAATAAATGCAACTTTCGTTTAAAAGCACATTCCACATGTATGGAGTTGTTCACAAGCCGCAATAGGGCCTACTAGGTACGCTCCTTGCAGTCACATCCCGTTTTTTACCAACGTCTTCGATGCCGCCGGCCATGCTTTGAAGCATACTTATGATAAGTATAACAAGCGGAAATGGGAGGCATCTGTCTCACTACGCACGCTTACGCACGCACGTCAACGCACCGCACGCTCGCGCGCTGCGCTAGCGCACATCACACACTCCCAGCTCTACATTTCGCTCACCACACAATCACACACACCACACCACACAGCACTAACACCACACACATCATCAGATTCTCGCCCCAGCTCTAGCGGGCGTCTATCGCACACAGATGGGTCGTCACAGACACACATGCACCCACTCACACCAAATTGACCGATCACTTGCTCGCTGTTTGTGATCTGCTCCGAGTTATACCGCTGCAAGGCAGTGATGATAACACCTGTGTTACTGTTGGCAGTGGATGTCTCTAGTCCGTGAACAGATGATCTGGTTGTGACACATGCCAGAACTCGTAAAACTCATGCCTGGTTCACTACCACGCACGTTTTACAGATAACTTTCGTACGGAAAGTGCAATGGTTTTTGTTCAGTATCATTGTAAAAAAAACAATGGCCTCTCATATCGCAGATTCCAGTTACTCAAATCTCGTGCCCGTAACTCGGAAATATGTGATGTCAATGAACATTGTGAATTGCCTGTATCGTTTTAGATTATAAATGATGATAGCCTCGTAGTGATGTTGCAGTCGGCAGAGCTTGTTCTAACAGTTGTCTTCGAGAACATAAGAAAGTCTCTTGGAACTAGTTTCCATCGTGATTACTAATTGTTAGTAGCCCATAGACATATGTACGGTGGTGTCAGACTTTTTATTTAGGTACTTTAGCTGGGTATGATACGTTAAATCAGGTGCGTGCCCCCAGTCTGGAGGAGGGAGGGAGGAGGAGGAGGGAAGACCAGAGAGCGCAGATGGCGGGGGGGAAAAAAATAGGAGGCGAGTGAGAAAAGAACAGAGAGACGAGGACGAGCGAGTGAGGCAGGTGAGAGGGGGAGTAGAGGAAGGAGAGAGTAGAGAGAAGATAGACCAGAGAGAGAGAGGCAGGGACGGAGAGAGAGAAGATGAGGCAGGCAGCAAAGAGAGGGGAGAGAGGGAGGCGGAGAGGACAAAGTATGGGAGGACAGGGCAGAGACAGAGAGGAGGCGAGGAAGAGACGAGAGAGAGAAGGGAGGAGGCTGCAGAGACAGAGAGCGAGAGAGGGGAGGAGAGACGAGAGATGAGAAGAGGGGAGAAATAGGAGTACCACGGCGGGGAGGGTAGGAGCGGGATGAGAGAGCAGAGAAGAGACCACCACACACCGAGACAGAGAGGAGGGAACGACAAGATACAGGCGCACGAGAGAGAGAGAGAGGAGGATGAGACAGAAGAGCAAGTAAGGGGAGTGATCCAGGGAAGCGAGAGACAGACTACGGGGGGGGCCAGAGAAAATGGGAAGGTCGAGGAGGAGAGAAGAGAGAAGAGAACGAAAGAGAGGCAGGTAGGAGTCTTATGTAATTCCTAAGAATCAACACATGTACTGAACAGCTGGTCGATACATTTATCATGCTACAACATCTGGAAGTGTATAATTCTAAAGGAGAAATCTGCATCAAAAATTATAGACAGCCAACTAACACTTTCAAACCATGTAATGACGCCCTCGATAGCCTCAATGGTAGTCAGGGGGCAAGTCAGCTAACCTTCTAGGTTTAGGTCATGAACTACTTGACTCGCATAAGTGCACAACCACACAATACGGTGCGTGAAAGTTTGTTCAATAGGTTGGCAACGATATTCTTTGCACATAGAAAATCTTATTGTAACGTAGGTACCGTGTGTAATATTTGTATATTTCGCCTGAATCCTCAACCCTATTACTCTGTTCTACAGTGTATTTGCCACATGGCTACTTTCCTTGTGCTTTCATATGTCAGGGGAATAGCTGATTCCCCCCTTTGTAAAAGCGTTTAGTATCTTTACTTCAGCAACCCATACGTAACCGACCACCACTGGAATTCATGTCAGAAACCACGATCTGCAGTATTACAGGTCTCCCGTGTCATAAAACCGTTTTTCTAAAAGCCACCCGTTTTCTGTACAGTGTGCTCTTGTCCACGTAATTGATTCGAGCTCCACCCAGGACTTGAATATAATGAACCTGCCTTGCATGAACTAATGTCATAGCCATATCAATGACTACTGCACTAACTATGCATTGCTGAAATATCTCTACTACTCTCAGTATAATAACATAATATATATATATAGGCAAACTATTTAACATATCGGTAAAGATATTAGTACTTGCTACTAATAATAATACTGTAATATTCTGACATGATGAACCCAGGATCACCAGTACGCAATACACCGTTAAATACGCCAATACTTGCCCCCCGAGTGCATCATTCGAACTCGAGCCCAAACGCGCCAAATAAGTTACCTGCGGGCCGGTTTTCACGAAGCGTGGTTAACTTAATTAGTGTATACAGTGCATCCATCATACTGTAACCTCTTCTGTATATTCTGATATTAATCCTGATTATGTGGATTTACCTGCATGATTTAAATACTTAAGTGTACCGACGTTTTTCCGTGACCACGCAAGCCCCATTATTTCCATTGTATAAACATATGTACGGTCGCATCTCTGTATTAGCCTACAGCTATTACTGACATGATGCCCCGTAACCTATTATACTCATTATATATCGCACGGAGTTAATATCAAGGACAAAATTGACAAAAATTACAATTTGTCTTTTAATAACCACCTGAAATATGTATGTTAGGGGCCTAGGTATCAGCTATATATATAGTAGTTATATCATATTATAGCTTATATCGATATATATGATATATTCATAGCTATTATATATATATATATTAATTATTATATAATTATTTATATCATTTATTAATTGACCGATTAATAAATCTCAATAAGATATATAGCTTGTATGAGATACTATAAGCATGTGATCAGGAGGTAGAACAGTAGATGATTATAAGGATCTATTAAATAAATGTCGAGGTTTCCTGATCTCTATGCAAAGTTATCTACTATGAATGGCATATAAAGATATCTACGCGTAGTTAATAATATCATATGATCTATATCTAATGTATATGTAATAAGCACACGTTGTTTGTTGTGCTCGCAGATTGCTCCTCGGTTGTCGTAATATAGACACGCCTCAGAACTTTCGCCATTCCTGAGAACATTATTCAGGGCTGGATTCTATCTACTGTCGTGATTCCTATGCAACTCGTGTACTGCATGGCTGCTCTCGGCTGGACCCAAGTATCAATACTCCACGGACAGAGTGGCGCTCTCTGCTCATTTGGCTCCAATCTATGATCCTGACGTATGCGTCATACTGTAGCATCAGAATCCAACATAATAAAACAATATATTTGTTTATACACGATATCGTCACTGATACGAGGTGTATATTTGATATATAGATATAATATGTGTGAATATATATATAATATATATATATCAGCTATTACTACTATATATATATTATATCTAGATTATGACTCGATAGATATATGTGGTATATGTGAGTATCCTGAGTGAGCGAAGGGGCACTGCCACTGTGGGCACTGCATGCAGTTTGGAACAAGTATTGCATGGTATCGCCACCAAGTGGGCGTTACGCAAAACTCCGACCTAACATGTATCTCTCCAATGCAACATTACTGCCGCGTAGGCGTGAGTAAGAAATGCGATCAACGTTGTCTGGTGTTTCCTTCGAAGTCTTCTTTTCCATGTTTTGTGGCCACAGTTTAAGGTAAGGAAAGCTATATTTTAGTTTATGCCTTAAATATCTTCAGCTATGCTTTCGTTTAAGTCAATAGCCGTTAATACCATATCCTATAGCTAGTTTAGTTATAGCACGGTGGCGTACGTGTGTAGTGTACTGGCTGGCGTTGGACTGTTGCTGTTAGTGTTACTGTTAGTGAATAGCCTACTAGTACTAGTGTTGACAATTCGCACTTGTTCAGCAAACTCCGAGCTCCGAGTATGAAGGTATAGTTCAAGCTCACCAAAACAAGTTCTATTTTTGCAAACGTTATCTATTTTATATAAACGCAAATACAAAAACTAAGAATGTTATTTGTTTTAAGCTTAGACTATAATTAATGGAACCACGTATTACTATTAAAGTATTATTTGTAGAATTTATTGAAGTTTAGTAAGGCATGTGTTGAAATCGTTACACTTTACCCTTTAGTCCTCTCAATTTATGGACCCCCACTAACCACAGGTTCCTATATCCAACACGAACCCCCAATGCGAGCACCAAAGGTGTGAGGAATGTCCCACCTTGACGATTTAGCCAGCGTATGCCTACGTATCAAAATTTCTCTAAAACGCTGGCATACGCTGAACTATCGATGTTTTTTCTATTTTTGGCATATACATAGCGTATTCATAACGAGTTTGACGTATACTTAACGTATTAGTAACGTATATAGAACGTTTCGATAACTTATAGATAACTTATACCAATGAATGCTTAGCGTGTTGCCGGCGTTCACAACTTATGCCCAACGATAGTCTAACTTATGCATAGCGCGCGGCGGCGTATCGCCGACGATCACGTGTCGTAGCCTATAAAAAGCTGCCGCTCGACGATTCAAATTATAACCGCACTAGACATCGCAGTATCAACATTACCGTCAGAGTATCAACATGCCAATACCATTTTTAGCTCACCTTGACATCGTCAAGCTGAGCTATTGCCATGGGTCTCACTGCCTTGTGATTCCTCCCGAGTTAACCGCCAAGCCAGTGATGATAACACCTGGTGTTACTGTTGGCAAGTGGAGTCCTCAGTCCGGAAGAATGATTGGTTGTGACAATCAAAACTGTAAACTCAGCTGGTTTCACTACACGTGTTTACAGATTACTTCGGCACCAAAGGGCAAATGGTTTTGTCCAGATTGTAAAAAAAACAATGGCTCTCATTAAACGCAAAGTTACCAAACCGTGCCCGTAACTCGAAATATGTGATGTAAATAAAAATTGTGATATTGCTGTAGTTTAGATTAAAATGAATTGTATTGCATCGTAGTGTATGTTTCACGGACTTGTTTCTAACAGTGTTGTTTCTAGAATCTATAAGAAAGTTTCGTGGAACTAGTTTTCATCGTGATTACTAATTAGTAGCATAGACATATAGTGGTGTTTCAAGACTTGTTTATTTAGTACTTATCTGGTAGAACGTAATTAATCAGGTTGCGTGGAGTTGGAGGAGGAGGAGGAGGAGGAGGAGAGACAGAGAGAGAGGGAGGAGGAGAGACAGAGAGAGAGAGAGAGGAGAGGAGGAGGAGGTGAGAGGGAGGAGAGGAGGAGGAGAGAGAGAGAAGATAGACAGAGAGAGAGAGGAGGAGGAGAGAGAGAGAGAGGAGGAGGAGGAGAGAGAGAGAGGGAGGAGGAGAGACAAAGGGAGGAGGAGGAGAGACAGAGAGGGAGGAGGATGAGAGACAGAGAGAGAGAGGGAGGAGGATGAGAGACAGAGAGAGAGAGAGGGAGGAGGAGAGACAGAGAGAGAGAGGAGGGGAGAAATAGGAGAGAGAGGGAGGGAGAGGAGGGGGAGGAGAGACAGAGAGAGAGAGGGAGGAGAGACAGAGAGAGAGAGAGGGAGGAACGACAGAGAGAGAGAGAGAGGGAGGAGGAGAGACAGAGAGCAAGAGGGAGGAGGAGGAGAGACAGAAAGCGAGAAAGGGAGGAGGAGGAGGAGAGAGACAGAGAAAGAGAGAGGAGGAGGAGTTTATTTGTATTCTAAGAACACAACATGTACTGAACAGCTGGTCGTATACATTTATATGTACAACATCTGAAGTGTAAATTCTAAGGGAAACTGCATCAAGAAATTGTAGACACCATAACATCAAAACATGTAGTGACCCCTCGATAGGCCTCAATGGAGTTAAGGCAACACCTATCCTTCTAGTTAAAATGAACTACGGACTCGCATAAGTGCACAACACACAATACCAAGTTTGTCAATAGTTGGCAACTATCTTTGCACATTAGAAAATCTATTGGTAACGTAGGTACCTTGTAATATTGTATATTTCTGCCTAACTAACCCTATTACTCTTTCTACATGTATTCGCACATGGGCTATTTTCCTTGTGCTTTATATGTCAAGGGGGGATAGCTGATTCCTCCCCTTTGTAAAAGCTGGTATCTTTACTTCAGCACACATACTACAAACACTGGATTCAATGTCAAAACCACGATCTGCAAGTATTAAGTCTCCAGGCAAAATGTTTTTTTAAAGCAACAGTTTTCTGTAATGTGCTTGTCACTTGTTCGACCACCCCAGGACTTTGATATAAATGAAACTGCCTTGAATGACTACTCATAGCATATGAATGACTACTGCACTACTACTGCATCTGAATATTTACGTATCTCATTATAATTATATAATTATAGCAAATATGTTAAATACGTAAAATATTAGTACTGCTACTAATAATAATACTAGTAATATTCTGACATGATGAACAGGATCACCAGTACGCAATACGACAATACGCCAATACTCCCCCGAGTCATCATCGAACTCACCCAAAATCGCGCCAAAAGTTACCTGGGGCCGGTTTCACGAAGCGTGATTAACTTTAATTATGATTAAATCACTAATCATACTTAACCTCCT
This sequence comes from Priapulus caudatus, assembly GCF_000485595.1. Taxonomy (NCBI): domain Eukaryota; kingdom Metazoa; phylum Priapulida; class Priapulimorpha; order Priapulimorphida; family Priapulidae; genus Priapulus; species Priapulus caudatus. Next base: position 558,160 of record NW_014577109.1, on the reverse strand, counting down.
GTTAATTATGATTAGTTAAATCATGATAGTGATTTAACATGATTAAATACTTAAGTACGCCAGTTTGTGAAAGCCCGAAGCGCCCATATTCCATGTATAAAATTGTAGGGTCGGCATCTGCTGGTTTACTACACTTACTGCCATGAACGCTATATATATAGTATATCAGGAGTTAATAAGAAATAATTACCGAAAAAATACGAAATTGTCCTTTATTAACTCTGATATATATGTATGTAGGGGCTATTTGTATATTATATATATATATATATAATTTATTTAATATATATATATATATATATATATTATATATTATATACATATAATTATATCATTTTAATTGACGATTAATAAATCTCAATAAGATTTTATATTATAAAATTTTATGAGTATATACATGTGATCAGGAGTGAGTAATAGTAGATGATTTATAGATCTATTAAATTAAATCGGAGGTCTGATTCTATGCATAGTTAATCTACTATGTATCATTGCATATCAAAGATTAATCTACGTAGTTTATATAAATAATCTATGTTCTATCATATGTATAATAAATAATAACACCCGGTTTGTCGTAAATAGAGCACTCCTATATTATTGACATTTCCTGATAAATGTTATTAGGGATGGATTCTATCTACTTCTGATTTCTATGAACTCTTTGTACACTGCATGGTGCTGGCTGGAACTAAGTACAAACTCTCACGAACAGATGGCGCTCTCTGCTCTATGGCTCAATCTAATATCCTGAGTATCTGTCTACTGACTATATGATATCATATAACACATATAATTGATTATATCGATATCTACTGATACTGAGGGTATATGTGATAATATATGATAGTATATGTGTATTATATATATATATATTTATATTATATATATTATTATATATATAATATAGGATCGATAGCATATATTGGTATATGTGAGTGAGCGAAGGGGCTCACTGCCACTGCGGGCAACTGCATGCAGTTGGAACCAAGTATTCGTCATTGTATGCGCCACCGAAGTGGGCTTTACGGCAAAAACTCCGACCTCAACAATGTATGCTCTCCAATGCAATATTACTGCCGCGTGGCGTAGTAAGATAATGGCATCATACGTTGTCTGGTGTTTCCTTCGAAGTTTCTTTTCATGTTTTGTGGCACAGTTTAAAGGCTAAGGAAAAGTATATTTTTTAGGTTTATGCCTTAAATATCTTTCAGCTATGTGTTCGTTTACAGTCAATAGTGCTATGAATACCATATCTATAAGCTAGTTTAGTTCATAGCACGGGGCGTATCGTGTAGTGTACTTGGCTGGCGTTGGGATCTGTTGGTGTAGTGAATAGCCTACTACTACCTCAGTAACTAGTGTTGACGAATTCGCACCATTGATTCAGAAACTCGAGCTCTCGAGTATGAAGGTATAGTTCAAGCTCACCAAACAAGTTCTATTTTTGGCCCAAACGTTATCTGATTTTATATATAACGCAAATACAAAACAAGAATGTTAATTTGTCTTTACAGCTTAGACTATAATAATGGAACGCACGTATTAACTATTTAACAATATTATTTGTTAGAATTATTGAAGTTTAGTTAAGGCATGATGTTGAAATCTGTTACACTTTACCTTTTATTCCTCTCAATGTTAATGGACGCCCCCCAGCTAACCACAGGGTTTCCTATATCCAACACGGCGACGCGACCGCAATGCGAGCACAATGGTGTGAGGAATCGGTCCCCTTGACGATTTAGCCAGCGTTATGGCCAGAGTATCAAATTTCTCTAAAACGCTACGGCATACGCTGAACTATCGATGTTTTTTCTATTTTTGGCCATATTACATAGGCGTATTCATAACGAGTTTGACGTATACTTTAAACGTATTAGTAACGTAATGCTAGAACGTTTCGAACTTTATAGATTAATTATCCCAACGAATGCTTCGCGTGTTGCCGGCCGGTTCACACTTTATCGCAACGATAGTCTAACTTATGGCATAGCGCGCGGCGGCGTATTCGCCGACTGATCACGTGTCGTAGCTATAAAAAGCTCGCGCTCGACGATTTCAAATTATAAGCCGCACATGACATCGCTGAGTATCATACATTTACGCGTCAGCAGTAATCACCACATCGCAGTACCATTTTAGCCGTCACCTTGACACATCGTGCAAGCTGAAGCTATTGCCGATGGGTCATCGTCCGTGCGCTACTCCGTCCGTCGCGTCACCATTTCGCTACGGTCAACGATACTCAGGAACGTCAGTTGGCCACGAAGATGTTTGTAAATTGGGTGTAGTTGTTACTGCCTATCGGCTCCCGCTATTATAACGTCCTGATTTTGAAGCGCCAAGTCGTTCGTACTTTCGAAGCATCGTCAATTTTCTGGCAAAAATGGGAATTGCCATTAGTCAGTTCACGTTCAAGCAGGATTTTGCTATTTATTTTGGATGTGAGATGGAATCTAAGCGTAGCGGGTTATAATTATCAAAAATTCATCGCAAATTAGCTAGGGTTCTGGCCAATTATAATATGCATCTGTATATAGACACAAACCAGTCTTGTGGTTGTCACACTCGTCTGGTCGTTTCTTAGCAGATTCTATTGACACATATATTTAATGCACAATGCTGTATTTGCCTCTCCACCCTGCCGATAATGACGTCTATATTAGACGTAATAGTTTTAAGCAAGACATGTACGCGACCGCAGCATAAACCCTATTTAATTGTCAAACGGGCCATCGCTCAAAGCAGGGTATACGCGCATCTTACGTCGTCACTAATTGTGATTCATTTTGGTTTTCAATAAATTCATTCATGTGCGATTATCGATGCCACATCATCTGTCTTTAATGTTTACGTCTGTGGTCTTTGCTCTATATAAAAGCCCTTCCGTACTTTTTGTGCCTTATTTTTGTGGTGAGCGCTCACAGTGTCATTACACTTTATTAATATACTAATTCCCTAACGTCTGCCAATCACACCATTATACGGTAGCTGTAGTTAGAAAACCCGTCTAGTAGAGTTCTGGTGGTCGCTCCGGACAAGTCAAATGGCGTCTACATACGTCAATATGCGCTGGGAGATACAAGTTACACATAGTTCAAGAGCAGGTTACTGCATAGGTTAGAAATAACAGTTTTGGGTACGCTAGACATTATTTCGACTTATGAGTAACTTACAAGTAACGTGTGTCAACGTGTGTCAACGATCGCATAACTTACCTACAACTTATGGCCCGCGTATGCGGGACGTATGGGCATACGCTGGCATACGTCGGAAAATTTTGAGCATGCTGAAAATTTTCCGACGACCTCTCCGTACTACGACGTATACCAGCGTGCTTCAGCATGCTCTTAACTTATACAAAGCTTACACATAACTTATTCGACGTACGCCAGCGTATTCACCAAATTTTTCATACGTCGGTATACGCTGGCTTTCATACGGAGGTGTGACGGCGCCATTAGCAAAGATCGTTTCTTGGAGCTACCCTTCATGTAGCATGTGCTGTGTATATATTTTTCATTATAATAAATTTATGAATTTCTGTCATGATTTCTTTCAATTTCAATGCAACCGTTTATCATGCATATATGCGATTTATTTATTTATTTATTTAGGCAATTATGCATCATATACAATACATAGCATACTTTTACAATAAAATTTTGAATTCATAAAATTGGATAACTACCAAGGATATATACACACAAAGCATGACTAGCACATTTATTTACATTGTGGTCCTTGTTTTGCTATGCTTTGAATCTAACAATTACACTACTATCAGCACTAACTATTGAAATATACAAATTTGTAGTTTTAACCGGTCATAGAATGGTACATTCTCATAAGATGATACAAACTTTTCTTATGCCTAATTTCAACTGAATTATTTTAGCGAAAATCATACTCCTCTGCCTCTAATGTTTCTACCTTTTCCATCAGACATTTCTTAACACTATACTTAAAACTAGAATAAACAGAATTTGTCCTAACTTGCTGTGGCAGAGAGTTCCAAGCTTCAATTGTAGTATAAGTAAAAGAGTTTTTCCCACTGCTTCCCACCCTCTGTTTAAAAATAGACATCTCACCTTCCCTTGTATTGAAACTATAGACTGACGTTAACATAAAACCTTCTGTCATATACTGTGGGCCGAGATTATGTAATATTTTAAAAACCCTATTGACCTTCATTTGCATTACTCTGAACTCTACAGGTACCCAATTTACAGCCTTGAACGTGCTCTAGTACCTAGTTTGAGAACACATCTAATGGCTTTATTTAGACACACTTGCAGCTTAGCCCTTGTGAGCTTTGTGAGACTGCTGTACCATATACTGCTTGCATAGTCAAAATGACATTGAATTAGGGCAGAAACTAGTAATCTTTTAAATGCAGTGTTTAAAAACTTTAAATACTTAGCTTTTCTGGAAAGAAATTTCAATCTATTGTTAACCTTTTTCACAACCTTAATTCCCGTTACCTCACCACTCATGGAGTCTTCCAAGTCTATTCCTAGATACTTAACTGTATTTTTATGTGCAATTGCCACCCCATTACATCTGATGTCCAGTTTTGGATTATCCCTGAGTTTGTGTTTAGTTCCAAAAATAATACTTTCTGTTTTTCCAAGATGCAAGGATAAATTATTATCATTGAACCATTTATTAATGGAATGCAATTCTCTACTTAATTCTTCCTGTATAGCCAGTACCTCTGTCCCTGAAACTACTGAGGCCGAATCGTCAGCATATATAATAAAAGCTTGACGTTAACTACCTTTGACATGTCATTAACATAAATCAGAAATAACAGAGGACCCAAAATCGAGCCTTGTGGTACTCCACATGCAATATAGGGTCCTTATTAGAGAGGGTACCTCCTACATCAGTTATTTGGCTTCTACCAGAGAGATAAGCACCGAACCATTTCACAGACACAGTACTAATATTCATTCCGATCGTTTTTAGCTTGGCTAGTAGAATTTTATGGTCAACGGTATCAAGCGATACGCATGGCACTCAAACTTTCACAGGCTCACTGGCTTTTAACATTCAGTTTTCATAGATTTTAGAGTGCAATCATCGCAGAATTGATTATGTAGTTGTGTTTGGCAATTTTGCCCGACAACCTTAAGTCATAACCAGGGTTCTCCAAGAGCACTTATAGCCTGGCAGCCCGCCAGGCTATCGACGAGCCCCGCCATCCTAAAATGCACCTGCCACTCTAAATATCATAGCACCCGGACCCCCCTAGCACGCAAACCGCCTTCTGCGATTTGCAACTAGGACCGTAAAGGCAGCACCCGTCATGCTATAATGAAAAAGCTTGGAGAACCCTGATAACCCATGTAAATTTCAGTATACACATTAATTTGAGGTTAATTGTTAGAGAAAATGTGGTATTGATTTCTATTTTCTATATCGAAGTTATTCATAATACTTTTATTCTAGTTATGATTACTACAAACTTACAACATTGATATGAAATTGGCAATGTGGTGCATTGTTTTATTTGTTTCATTATTTATAGTTTTGAAAACTAATCCAATTAATATTTATATGCATGACTATGGTACTAGTAACCTTGTAAGTACAGTGTAATTGTGAAATTAAGGAATTTCGGGTTTATTTACAGATAGCTAGGGTGTATGTTGCATAGGCATATACATTGTTACATCGTTAGCATTAAACAAGCTATTCTTCAATATGAAAAACAATAATCGTTAATGTATAATAAACTATGCGATGAAACTGCTTCTAAAGGACTCTCTCATGGCAACTGATGGTACAGTATCACAAAGACAAAAGTCCAGGGTCGAAATTAGCGGTATCCCGATATCCGCGGGATAGTAGATTCTTGTGTTGGATACCAGATTTCAATGCTTGGTATCCCGCCGGGATAGTAAAAAAAAAATTGTCAAAATCGGGATAGTGGTTGTTGAGTTATCAACTTTATACGGCAGCACATCTGAGCTAGTGCGCGCGATCACCGCAGGCCACTCTAGCGTTATACAGCAGGCATAGCGTAATAATTTGCAAGCGCCAGCGTAAATGTGATGTGTATACATTGTATCAAGCGAACCAGACAATGCGTCTAGACAATACGTCTGCAGTGTACTGTGGAGGCATATGTAAAATGAATGCGAGCGATGAGTTTCGAAGGCAAACAATTGTTAAAATTACTATCGAAAAAATGGGATACCAAATCTTTGGGGGGGATACCAGATTTCAATACCTGGTATTCCGAATGGATACCATAATAAAAATCTAATTTCGACCCCTATTGAAAGAATTAGCACATTAGAAAGAATAAATGCAAACATGTTCAGGCTCGATTCTTGACGTGAATAGTTAGGCGATCAGGTTCAAACTCCTAGAGATAAGTTTTAACTTTTGGCTGCTTGCGCGTGGAAATAACAAAACGTATTTACACACACTCCGGGTTCCACAGTGGCAGTGCCGTCTAAAGTAGTAAACAGAAAACTCGCAGTCACGTGACCTTAAATTATCTTCAAAGCTGTCAGTTATCATAATTTAATAAACTCGGATAGAACGTCTGTGGTGTAGACGGACAACTTTCCTTCGGTTAGGTTAACCGACATGACACTATTTTGGTCTGCTATATGAGTATAAACGAAAATAAAGTGTTACAGGCAACTTGCTATCTGACAGCCAACATTTGCATTATTAATTGTGATGGTTATTGTAATTAGCTACAATGTGTGAATGATTTCACAGTGTGTGTGTATTCTAAGCAGACTTGCGAATGAACAGTGTATTGAACAGTGTAGCAATGCGTACGAGTGCGTACGAATAAAACCGACGTTGTCTTTCAGGATGCTCAAGAGTTGTACATGATTTCTGTAGAAGCCATGACAGACTATGGGGAAGAACTCGGTCGTGAAGCGACAAAGCTCATGGAAGACCTGAGCATCCTCGAGGCGGAGGCGCGGGGTAAGTTCAGGGCGGCGACGCACGGCCACGACTTTCACAAGAAGCTCGAGATGTACGTGAACCAGCAGGACTTCCGGCCGCCATCGCCGGGCAGCTATGCGGGCAGTCCGAGGAGCGGCAGCCCGATGCGCCACCACGCGAGATTCTCCAACGACGAGTGCGCGGCCGGCAGGGGGGAGGTGCACGGCGGCCGGCCGCTGGGCAGGGCCGTCGTCAGCCCGGTCAAGGCGATGAGCCGCGGCGCGGCCGATCCGACCACGCCCGAGCTGCTGTCGCCGGCGAGTGAACGCTCGGCGATCCTCTACTCGGCAAAGTACGGTGCCGGGGCGAGCGCGGGTCGTGTAGCGGCCGTCGCCAACGGATCCCCTGGCGCCGGCCCCAGCCTCATCCCGCGCATGCCGCAGCTGTACCCGAAGACGTACCAGTACCAGGCGAGTCCGAAGTCGAGTCCGTACAGCAGTCCGCGCGAGAGCGTCGCCAGCCCCGTGCACAGCCCCTCGCGGCCGATGACTGTCGTCAACCACATCTACGACTCGTCCAGTCCGCGCTCGTCCAGCGTCCAGTCTGGCAGCTCGAGTCCGCAGTCGAGCGTCATCGTGCACTCGGACGTCAGCGACCCGGGTCCGTTCGGCCGCGGCAGCTACGCCTCGCGCGACTCGAGTGCCGACTCGCAGGAGTCTCAGCACGCGAGCCCGCGCAGCAGCGTCTCATCGCTCGGCCGACCCATCGACGCGCTCGGCCGGCCGATCATGCAGGCGAAGCCGCAGGCGCGCTCGAACGTCGCGGCGGCGGCCGCCGCCTACGAGCGCCACATCGTGCACAAGGCGCGCGACGACAGTCCACAGCGCGAGGTCTTCTACGACGAGCAGGAGGCGGCGGCGCGGCCTCCACGCGCGCCCCCGCAGCCCGTCACGCTCGCGCACGCCACCAACGCCGCCTACAGCCAGCCGCCGCAGCTGCAGAACGCCGTTCACCAGCGCGCGAGCCGCCTCGCGTACGGCGCGCCGAACGGCGTCGCTCGCCTCCCGCCGCCGATGCCCATCGAATCACCACAGAGGTCCGCGCCTCACTCTCCGGCAAGCCCCAAGCCAAGGCTACCTCTCCCATACCACATTACGCCACCGAGGACCAAGGGCCCGACGGAGGCCGAGCGTAAGATCGCTGCCATGACGGCGCAGCTCGAAAGCGAGATGGGCGGAGACAGCGACGAGGAGGGAGACTTTTTTGGTAAGTGGCTTAGAGTTTCATATTTTTAGCTCACTTTGACATCGTCAAGTTGAGCTATTGCCATGGGTCGTCGTCCGTCATACGTCCGTCCGGTTAGCTCACCTTGACATCGTCAAGCTGAGCTATTGCCATGGGTCGTCGTCCGTCATACGTCCGTCCGGTTAGCTCACCTTGACATCGTCAAGCTGAGCTATTGCCATGGGTCGTCGTACGTCCGTCAACATTTGGCTACGGTCAACTATAACTCAGGAATCGTTTGACCCACATGTTTGAAATTGGGTATAGTTGTTACTGCTGTGCTCCCATATTAAACGTCCTATTTTGGAGCACGCCAGTCGACGTACGTTCGAGCCACGGCAATTTTTTGGCAAAAATGGGAATTGCCATTAGTCAGTTCAGGTTCAACGGACTTTGCTCATTTTTGGTATGTGAATGAATAAGGGCTAGGGGTTTTTAAATTAAAAAAAATTATGCAAATTAGGTAGGGTTTGGCAATTATATAGCATATTATATAGACACGCAGATAACAAACAGTCTGTGGTGTCACACTCGTTTGGTTCGTTTTACAAGATTTCATTGACAATATCTTTAATG
>NW_014577109.1:548033-549354 GCF_000485595.1 Priapulus caudatus | reverse complement strand
TCCCTCCCTCCCTCCCTCCCTTCCTCTCCTTCTCTCACTTTCTCGCCGTCTTTACTCTATCTCCTTTTTGCTTTTCCTTTTCCATATATATCCAATTCTCTCTGCACGTGCGTGTGCGCTGCGTTATACTGTATTATGTATATATATATATAGTGTGTCACTGTCTGTATGTGTGGATGCGTGACCCCACCCGTCCGTCCGCCCGTATTTCTCTCTGACTGTATGTCTGTCTTGTCTGTTTGCCTGCTGTCTGGCTGTCTGCCTGTCTGTCTGTCTCACTCTCTATCTGTTTGTCCATCCGCCTGTCTGTCTGTTTGTCCATCCGCCTGTCCGTCTATCTGTCTCACTCCTCATGTTGCACTCACACAGGCTGCATTTATTCGGCATAGCTAGCGTTCGCACACAAAAGCTTGGCACATAACATGCTTAAATAGATCAGTGGCCCAATTTAGCAGGGTAGCCTGCCTGCCCGAGATATAGAGTTCATACAAAACACCTGCTGTTGTGAAATCTTTATGAAACGTGTAATAATACAATTCCTATTGCAAAATTAAAAGCTATAATCTCGCATGAATCTAACTCCATTGCCATTTATGTCATCGTAATTGAAAACTGTGCTGTTTAACTGCGCATCACTATACCCCTCTCTGATAACGCCTAGTAAATCAATCCTGATTCTAAATGTCACTTTTGAGGAAACTACCTTGAACGCAGGCAGATTAACCATCTATACACCGCGTGTAATACATGATCGTTTCTTGAAGCTAGAGAATGTTCCAACCAAGTTCATCAGTTAGAAGGAAGACGCGTAAGTATGCTCCCGTAAAGCGTGACAAGTATTATCAAGAGCGTATAAAGAAGGTTCTTTATACGCTCTTGGTATTATCAAGGGTAGGTTATGACAAATTTGTCATTATTAGCTCCTGATAATATATATACAAATATAAAAATATTATATATGTATATATATATGTGTGGTAAGTCACCATATACTGCTGACTATGGTTTAGGGAGTTTTTATGCACACATTTCGTGGCAATTACTACTAATGAAGGGAGTGTGACACCAATGTGCTAGTGGAGTATCTTCGTCCAGTGTCAGAGATGCAGCTAATAATTAATTTCCTCAGCTAGCACTGCCAGCCCTCGGGCTTGTTTATGGTTTGATGTCAGGAAGTGTGTGGTTCTGGTTCATCAAAACAAGGATCATACTGAAATCGGAGGAGATTGACTTGTGATACCTGAGGTGCCTAGAAGCTTAGTGTGTGTCGTCGAATGCCCATGATGCCTGCCCCTCTCTCCCCCTCGCCCCTCTCTCCCCC
>NW_014577109.1:544895-546375 GCF_000485595.1 Priapulus caudatus | reverse complement strand
ATTCGTTTAGCAGTACTTGTTCGAAGACATTAAAATCTGATGAGTATCCCTCCATGGGGGCCGCCATCTTTGATCAAGCGAGACAAGCGAGCGCACAGCGAGCGCTCGTGTGTCGTTCAGGAGGCGCTGCGTTCGTTCATCGAGCGTTCGCATCGAGCGCTCGCTCTCCTGAACACGCCTCAGCTTTTGAAACTTGCGCGCAAACGTTCGCTCGCGCTCGCTCGCGCAGTGTCGTTCAGAAGGCGAACGCTAGCGAGCGCTAGCGAGCGTTCGCTCTCCTGAACACGCCTCCGTTATTGAAGTGCACACGGTCTCTCTCTCTCTCTCTCTCTCTCTCTCTTAGCTTCAGTAAGACAGGAAATGGTACGGGGAAAATTGCAGCAGGGAAAAAGAGCTGATCTACGTGTGCTTGCATCCATTCATGTGTGTTGTGGCGACACATTGCGCAATCATTTACGCAACTATACCTCCTCTCGAAAAATTCGATTCTGATAATAGAGATAGATCTCGATATTATGTACTCTTGTTGCTATGTAGCTGGCGAGAAACAAATTTAGAGATGTATGCGCGCAAGTATAAAAAAAAAACCCCCGGCTGAGCGATAAAAACTCGCTGGCGTTTTAGAGCCGTCGTAGCTGCAGATGAAGATCCTGCTAGTTACTGTATTGCTGAAGCTGTGCATGTAGGCGAGCGAGGTCTGTGAAAGATGCCCATCCTCGCCCACATCCGACACTTCTTCAAAACCAAGCTTCACTTTTCCTCTTTATGACTAGCCGATAATGTGTTTTACTGCACGGTGGTATGGTAATTTTATGCATTGCCCAGCCAGCATGTCGCTTTTCGCGACAGCTATGCAATGTGAATTCAAATGTTTATTAGCCAGGTAAAGATACATGCCCTGTGCATTTATGCAGATAAACCGTACATATAGTGTATCAAATGTTTGAGAGACAATAATAGCCGAGAACGCTATGTAAGGCGGCCAATTGAGGAAACTTATAATCATGTCGATTCTGTAACATTTTACGAAATTTGTAGTTCCATTAACTCGTATGTGACTGCTAAAAAACTGCAAGAATCTACATGTAGTATTTCTGGCCATTTTCTGACGAGGAAGCAGCAATGTGACAATAAACATACCGAATTGTAACCCGAGTAAAAATGGGTATTACGAAAATTCTCCGTTATTCGACGAGAAGTGTGGATTTACATATCGGAGTATGCCAGGCTGTTATACCACCCAGAGAGCCTACATACTATGCTAGTGAAGAGCCGGAGTGTAGCGTTACAGTGCCGCATTCGCAGAGACAGATATTGCCCGATCTTTATCGTCGTTGACGTAAATCGTGGATTGCATGATTCATATATGTGGATTGAGGTTTTTGTTACGAGGTTTAATCAAAACTGCATTTTGAAAAGCAACTTGCTATTAAAATTTATGATTTAACATATGACTGTTAAATCATATATATAAAATTAT
>NW_014577109.1:518882-543773 GCF_000485595.1 Priapulus caudatus | reverse complement strand
TGAGAGAGAGGAGAGACTCGGGAGAGAGAGAGAGAAAAAGAGACAGGAGACCGAGAGAGAGGGAGAGACGAGAGAGAGAGGAGATGGGAAGACTGTTAGACGAGAGAGAGAGGGGACGATGAGACGAGAGAGAGAGGCGAGAGAAGAGAGAGAGAGAGAGAGAGAGAGAGAGAGAGAGAGAGAGAGAGAGAGAGAGAGATAGCAAATTTCCAAGCGAACAAAAACGCCGCCTGTAGTAGCGTATATATGCATTTTGTCATGAATTCTTTATCAGGATTGCGAAATTGAGAGGAATAAATTCTAATTTGGTGTGTAGCAAATTCCAACATATTTCCTCTACTTATTGTAAAAAAAAACGTTTTAATAATGCACAATGCTCACATTTTTACGATCGATTTATGCATGCATGTGCATTTGTGTTAATACGCTGCTGTGTAAGGTCGTTTCGGTGATGTATCGTCCAGGTATTTGTTGAATATTATCGCAGACCATTGCTAATACACTCGCAGCCTACCTACCTGAAACAGTGTTTGACTTGTTAGCAATGCATCGATGGTAAAGTAAAACATCGATAACTATCATTGATAGTTCACTGAACAATAGAAAGTTTTCGATGGTTGCAACATTAAAACACCAGGTTAATTTGTTTACTGCTAAAGATATGTTTTATGCCTGTAAGCCATTACCGACATTTTCGTTATTGTGTTAAATAATTGACTGGTCTTGGTAATCTATGTATGGTTGACTTAGCTTGTTCACTCGCTGTGCCATCTAGTAAATAATGTGAAGCAATACGAGGCTTAATACAGTTCACGGTATAATACCTATTACAATTTAATAAAACAATAATAGTATTGCAGTAGTAGCACAAATATTTTTCAATTACTGCAAAGTATTGTAGTACTGTACTTGCAAGTATTGTAAATAGTCTTTCAACCATCGCAACACTATTGAAATAGTAAAATTGCTTCCAGTAGTCACCACTGTTACTAAGCAATGTTGTAAGCTTGTAATTCTGTGGTTCGGCATAGGTCAAACTTCACATATACCGCGTTCACACGGTAATGGTTTGGCTCGAGCTAAATTGGCTAAATTTGGCTCAGGCTAAATTTGGCTCGGGCTGGTTTGAGTCGGAGCGTTCACACGTACGCAAGTGAATACTGTCTGTCAAATTCAAATTCAAATTCAAATAAATTTTATTGCACAAATATCTCACAGATACCTTGGCAGTATGTCGCGAGATGGCATTTTGTACGATTCGGTGTTTACTTCTGTTCCGAGTTCAATTATTAATCTTGCATGAAAACATGCATCCTGATCAAATTTTTCGAATTTTTTATACTGTTTTGGACTATATTTCGTCGAAATACACGTTCGACACTCGTGGCATCTACCGCTCTACCGATTTAGCTGGTGCTAAAATTTGGCTCGGGCCTGGTCAGACGTTTTCGATGGGACCAAATTGGCTCGTGCTAACTCGATCGGCACAGCCCCGAAAAACCGTCCGTGTGAACGCTCGGCTCGAGCCAAATTTGGCGCGGCCCTAATTAGGCTCGGGCTAAAAACGTCCGTGTGAACGCGCCTATAGACTTCACAGGTCCGTAGTTGGCATGCAAGCAAAACATACTACAGTTTGCAAGCAGGAGCTGAGTTTCTTTATAGTTCTGTTCTGTCGTCAGCAACCTCAGTTTACTTCCTTGTTACTCATTCAATGGGTTGAAGTGAGTTAGACGGTCGTTTAAATAACAATAAATGCTTAGTCATGATTTAAGTGACACATAGGATGTTCTCTGTCGTCATCTACGCATGCGCTTGGGCGTGACTGGGCATTGTGTTTTTTCCGTACGATTTCCAGTTACTGGTTTTGTACAAATGTCGTAGGAGATGGAGGCTGGGGGGACAAACACGTTGTGAACCGCCAAAAAGTGTGTACACTGTACCCTGTTAAAAACAGCAGTTCAAGTTTCACGCTCAAATGTCATAACTTTTGCATCGCTCTCCACTTCATGACATTTTCGACTTAAATATACCATAACTCCTTGTTATTTTTCTGACAACGGCCCCATTTCCAGTTATAAGTGCGTAATTGTTACAAAAACATCTATAGCGCCGCTCCAGTTTAATCCGCCTGAGCTGCTGTTTGCGGGTGGAGACCAGTGTATAATCAGTGAGTAATACGCGAAGCTTGAAAATACTATCCATAAAACAACACACAGCGGCGGTTGTTAAGAACCAGTCTCTCTGTTTTTAGCCGTCGTTTGTGATGAAACATCGAGTTTTGAGACTTATTTCGATGATACCAGTCGACAACCACCGACATACATGTGATGAGCACTGAAAGTCTGAAACACGTACATAGATAGTATCTTTCGAGACATTTCTATGCAAGCTCATGTGTTGATGTCAAAGGTGAGCAGGCAATATGTCTCATATGTTCGTCTTTCATCAGTAGATTCCAAGTGAGGCTGAAGCCTAGACTGAGTGGTAACAGTGGGGGAAACCATTTTTTAGCAGCGACTTATTTTTAATTCATCACTAAGTAGGAATGTTTGCGCGTGGGTAGGCCACGTGTGTATGCACATGTAAGCTTGGTACTGGCATGAGGGATGTGCGATACTTCAGAACTAAGCCGTAAACTACTACATACAAGTTGTGCAGACCGTCCGGTTAGAAGAATGTAAGAAAGACGACGAGATAGTCTTCGCGTGTAAAGTTTTACGGCAGTATGTGTCGGCGATACGCCATGGCGTGCCTGTTTGTGCACGATTTTGTTATGATCTCCCGTGACTAGCTTATAATATGAATGTAAATTGCTTCAGAACCCCGACTAAGTCTGGCCGGTTGCTAATACAGCTGTATAATAAACAGCGGTCTTCCGGGGTGCATGTAGGCAAAGGGCAAATCTAAATGTCTTTGAGAGAGTCGGAGAACTTAAGCAAACTATACAGTGGCCTGCCGTGGAACCAGTGGGCTCGTGCGACTCTGGTTTCCCAGGTTGCTATCTTTAGCCGAGGCGATGCATTCAGTAGGAGCTAGGCTCTCTCAGCGTTCAATGCAATGAAGCCCTTTGAAGTCTCGAGTAGTGCTGGTTGTGAGTTCTAGACAAATGCTCAGGCCCTTGGTTTAAGCAATGCACAAAACCTGAAAAACCCACGGCTCCCTATCGTAGGAGTTCTGCTCGCAGATAGACCCTCTAGTCGAATTCATCTTAGGTATCATTCGATGGACTGTTCAGCACTTTTGTGTGTATGTGTGATAACTCCATTATTTCTATTGCATTTCTGTTCTCCCGTACATTCTAGCACAGTGCAGATTGCGCGAAGCCAACAGTTTGAAAGCCGGAAAACAATTTCGTTGATCGCGATCGTAAAGACAGCATCGTCTGTCGGCATCTCGTCGACTCGCGCGCTATCGTGTTTCGAGACGCTGCGAGCGACCCACCATTCGTTCGCTCGTGGCTCGGCTCCTCGCGATTTTGGATGCTCACCCCATCTAGCGGCCCACCGTGGGGATTCGGCGCGTCTGCGAGCAGGCAACGTGCTCTCACGGCAGCTGCCTGCATCGCGAGGTGAATCGGCTGCCATGAAACCGACTTCGATGAAGTGCGTTTTTGTTTTTGTTCGTCTAACGAGCGACTTCTGTCTGGCTGCGTGATGCGGAGTGTTGAGAGATGCCTGCCCAGCTGATGAGGACAGCACTTCCTGCGCCGCCACATGTCAGATGAGACACGGCTTCTTACCAGCCAGTGACGCGCTCAGCTGAAAGATGGCGCCACTGTTTCTGCCAGCACCGACTCTCCTAATACCTGCGTGATCCTGCACCCTGAAGAAAAATTTACTTTTTGAAAGTGAGGAACACTTTAAAAAGTATCAAGATAATTTTATCATCCGCCCCCACCTCCCAAAGAAATAAAAAGAATAAGATAACTTGATTGATTTCTTACTTGGACAGATCATCCTTTAAATGTGTTTGCAATGAAATGTAACTCAATAGGAAACAGGGCATTTGTGTCTGAGCTATTTACACATACTCTATATTCGATGTATGGTCCATTTGAATACATAAAAGCGACTGCACTAGTGGCAGCACTGCCGTTTCCTGAATATTATCTGGTAGTGTACTGGTGGAGCCATCTGGTGGGTGGCCGATTAAATTACCCATGGCAATAGGGGGGCTTGTGGCCGACTTGGCTGGCAGTGATTTACACTTGGAAACCTTATATGTAAGAGTTTGTAAATAGCACCCTAGACATAACCATATTCTCAACTGTTCATGGCCCAAAAGAACTGTCTAGACTAAAATCTGCCCGAAATGATTTCGTGGTTTCCTGCCGTGCTGTTTGCACTTGTCGATTGATATTTGTAAATTGTCTTTTGTATTTCTGAAAACAAAGATGTGTAGGTTTTGTGTGTCTGTAAGTAAATCATAACCTCCAAATAATTATTTTGGGGCCTGGGGTGCTGATTTAGTATATTTCTGCGTGCAGGTCAGGCACGACATGTGCGCGTCTACTTGCTTTAATACTATGGTAGTTAATTGAGTCCTATATTCGAGCTTTTATTACCTCCGCCAAGGGGTTGGCAGGAGGTTATGTTTTCACCGGCGTTTGTTGGTTTGTGGGTTTGTGCGTTTGTTTCTTTGTGTACAGCCTAACTAAAAAAGTTATGGACGGATTGTCATAAAATTTTCAGGATAGGTCAGAAATGGGCTAACTTAGAATTGATTAGATTTTGGTGGTGATCCGGATCCAATTAATTAATTAATTAATTAATTAATAAAATTTTCAGGATAGGTCAGAAATGGGGTAACTTAGAATTGATTACATTTTGGTGGTGATCCGGATCCAATTAATTAATTAATTAAATTTTCAGGATAGGTCAGAAATGGGGTAACTTAGAATTGATTACATTTTCGTGGTGATCCGGATTCAAATCATTATTTAATTAATTAATTAATAAAAATGTTCACAGTGAGAGAATTCAGCTGCCTTGGCGGAGGTCTGTGCTCTCCGAGTGCTCTATAGTTATTATTTATTATTCTAGCCTTTTTACTATTATATTTATGTTAGTTATGTTAATCGTCATAAATGCTGCGTACTAATTTATAGTGTTTACAACAATGAGGACTTAGTGGTTATTAGGAGCAATTTATTGTAAAACTTGTTTATTTTACTTTTGTTTAGTTGCTTTTGGTTTTTATTTTGTTTTCGTGATGTTGGAAATATAGGCCATTGGAGGTGGTGGCATAGTACAATATTTGTGATGTTGTGAAAGGTGTGCTTATAATTGGTATTTATATTTTGGATATACTAGCGTTTCAGTATAGCCCAGAAATGTTAAGTTCCATTATATTCCTGGCATCTTATATTCTAAACAGGGTGATTATTGGCGAAAGATTGGGAGAGGCTAGGGAGATAGTTTATATTATAATATGGTGTTAGCTCTATCTATGTCAGTGCAGGCTTTTCACATGCCGTTTCTATGATATATGATGCTATATCAATATGAATGTGAATTTTTAATTAGGGCAGCGGTAAAAGTGCCCTACAGTGTAGGTGCAAATGGTGCCAATGGTAAATGCAAGTGGTGCAGTGGTAATGCAAATAACAGTGGAACTACTGAAACGTCACGAACATTTAGTTGACAATATCAGTGCATGCAATAGGGCGTATGGAAACCACGTGACGCTATTAATAGCTGCGATCGATAAATCATTCATGCACGTGTGCATAGAAATGTGACGATGATGGATTAGGACACGTGTAGAGAGAGTGATCCGCCATCTGTATTCGGGAACATGAATGCACGGGGGACAATGCGAATTGCGAACACAATACCCGATGCGAATTTTACGCGTGTCGTCAATGTATCAGTTTTCTTGGAATGGCTGGCGCGATAACTGACGTGGAAGTTTTTGGAGGCGGTGTTTCCAGCAGTGAAGGCGGCTAACGTAGCACGATGACGCGTGCCAGTCTGCTGCCAGCTGTTTCTAAATTTGGCGGTATGTTTGTATAGGCCGTAACAGCACCAGCGCCCCCTCCGGGTAGAAACAGTCATGGCAATGGAACGTGGGCATACTCGCTCACGTCTATAGCTGAGGGGGAGTTGCCACTCGTGCCCGGCTGTTAACATGGCTTCGTCGGTTTTTGTACAGGGTTAATTAATTCGTCAGGTGCTCTCATGCCCGAAACGTTAGAAAGAAGCCTATGTGTTCGAGAGACACCTGGAAGCTCCTCCACGCACCTGTTACAGAAAAAAAGAGACTGCTCCCTTTCCGAGTAGGGAACAAAGCTTGGAGCTTGGCTTGGGAGAGTGGAAGAAAGCTTGTGGCAGGTTACGTCACTACTCTCGTTGTCGCTCTCGCTCTCATTCTCGCTTTCCGTCACTCTATCTATGATCTATCCATCCATCCATCCATCTATCCATCCATCCATCTATCCACCCATCCATCCATCTATCCATCCATCCATCTATCCACCCATCCATCTTTCCATTCATTCATCCGTCCATCCATCCATCCATCCATCCATCTATCCATCCATCCATCCATCCATCCATTCATCCATCCATCCATCCATCCATCCATCCATCCATCCATGTATCCAGCGATCCATTCATCCATTCATCCATCCATCCATCCATTAATCCATCCATCCATCCATTCATCTCTCCATCCATCCATCTATCTATCCAGTCATCCATCCACCAACCTATCTATCGCCCCTTCTCCGTCTCTCCCACCAGCTCTGTCCCTCTCTGTGTAAGTCGTCATGCCGGCTGTGGCAACGGTCTGCCAGGAAACCTGTGCAATGACGACGTCAATGTTGCTGGCTTGTTATTATTCTTTCTTGGCTATGCTTGTTAGTTTTTGCTACAGGACCGCTCGCTAACCGCGGCTCTGTATAATAATATATGGGGAGCGCCGCGCAGGCCCGGCACTCGTGCGTCGTATTTTCGGTGCCGGTTATTTTCGGTGTTTCATTTCAACTTCAAGTGCGAATCTATTTCGGGTTCATTACTCCGCGCATTAAAGCTGCCAATCTGGGTCGCTAACAAGGGATGCGCGCGTCATCGTCGTAGCAGACGGCGTGCACGTCGGTGTCGTTCGGCGCGAAGCCATTTTTTTAATGTCCGCGAACGTGGACGCGCGTGAGTGACGGTGTGTACCGGCCAGTGTCAGATTCTTCTGATTCCTGTTTCTCTGTGTGTGCGTGTGTTTGCAACCGGACCGGTCCACGTTGGCGCGATCGCCGCCTCGCGTGTAGGCAGGCACGCGGAGAATTCGGCGGATGCGTGAGCATTCCCCTGAGCCGGAGAGTTTGTTCAGTTGTGTAAACAGACGGGCGCCGAGCGGGAGGGCTTCTCGCGTCATCTCACGCCCGTCAGTGGGCCTTCACGGTGGCGGCGCGTGCTTCGCCGCGTCCTGATCGGATTGGCGTGACGTACCGCGTGTACACACGTGCACGCACGTACGCACGCACGCACGCAATGCTCTCTCAACGGGAGGTGCGCAGCAGTCTTCATTGAGGCGGCTGGGAAGTGAGGTGATCCCTGTGCGTGGTGACTGTAGATGCGTGGCAGTGTTTGCCCGCCCCTGCTCCCATGTGCCGCTCTTAAAACGTTCGTTTACATTTGTCAGTGAACTTTTCTATGGTCGTTGTTTACAGTCGCCAGTGAACTGCTTTCAGTGGTCATTGTTTACGTTCGTCAGTGAACTGTTCTCAGTGGTAATTGTTTACGTTTGTCAGTGAACTTTCAGGAGTATTAGTTTACTGCTGTTAGTGAACTTTCAGTGGTAATTGTTTTACGGTAGTCAGTGAACTTTCAGTGGTAATTGTTTTACGGTAGTCAGTGAACTTTCAGTGGTAAATGGTTACGCTTGTCAGTGAACTTTCAGTAATCATTGTTTACAGTTGGATTTGAGCTACTTTCAGTGGCCATTGCGTAAACTTAGGCGCGAACTGCTGTCAGCGGTCCGGTGATTATCGTCTACAGTTGTTCATGAACGGTGATTATTGTCTACAGTTGTTTGTAAACTCGCCGTTTGCAGTAACGCGATAACAGCAATATTTACTGGATCATCGTTTACAGTGAACTGTCTTCAGTGGTCATCGCTACGTGTTCTGCGACTGCTACGTGACTGACTATATAGGTGTTCTGTGCGATGGTCGTTCGCGAACCTTTGCGCGCGTGTTGCACGTGCGCCGCCACGTCGCATGCTGGCCCCGTCGGCCCAATCAGCTATTCGCATCGCCGCTGGTTGCCGTCAGACGGTGGAATCTGAACGGGACAGCGATTACGGCGTGCCGCTGCTGTCACGATGAGGATGGCTGACGTTGTTAATCGCATCGCAGCCGCCGAGATGCGTGAGAGAGGAGGCGAGCAGTACAGCACCGTGCTGGCCGGTAAGGTGCTCGGTGAGTAGGCAGGCGAGAGAAGGACGGAGAGATAGAGAGAGAGGCAGCGAGACCGAGAGACTGAGAGAGAGAGAGAGCGAAAGGAAGAGTGCGAGAGAGAAGAGAGAGGAAGAGAAAGCGAGAGAGAGAGCGAGAGAGAGAGAGAGAGAGAGAGAGAGAGAGAGAGAGAGAGAGAGAGAAAGAGAGAGAGAGAGAGAGAGAGAGAGAGAGAGAGAGCCGGCGCGCACGCAGCAGCCGCGGCTAGCAGCATTGTTCTACCACGCGGCGCCGCTCACTATACTACCATGTTTGTTTGTTTGTGTCGCTGTTTGCAATCCTCGTGGCGTAGGTCATTGCTCGGCTAGTCGTCGTGGAGGCGATAGTCGTATGCACTTAGCAGCCAGTCGTCTATCAAGAATCAAGATACGTATGCGGCAGGCGCTGAGAGTGGTGGGGGTGGTGGTGGTGGTGGTGGGGGTAACGTAGATCGCGTCTACATGTTGGAAGGTTGTCTTGGTGCAGGCGCTCGCCACCACGGTTACGTCATAACGCCGCGACTCTTTTACCCTTGGCGAACTATCTGCGAACATAGGAAAAAACCTGGTCGAATTTCAAGTATTAGTTTGCGAAAGTGAGCGCAAAAACGTTGCTATTTCATTTAATGTGTTTGCTAATTGGCACTGAAAGAAAAATGTGCGAATGGTGCATATTGATTCGAATGCATAACCGTCTTTCAGTGCATGTGCATGTTGTGCCCACGAGCTGTTCACGTGGCTACGTTTTCACGTTTATTAGTTTAAAGATTGCAGTGATCGCATAGATATATATATAGTCTGTTGTGACCATTTCTGCTATAATTGTGATCAATATTGGTCATGCCACTGTTACGTAAAATTCAATTCATTGTTATGTTAATGTCATAACATTTCTGCGTAAGATAGGCATGGAGAGAAAAATCCTTGCCAGTGTTGTGTAAATTTTATGCAAACGTTATTCGTGCAACAATTCGAGGGATCATGCGGATTTTTCCCGTATCTTATAATTCGCGATGTATTCATGTACATAGGTGTAGATCAAATATGATATATTTTTGTGCTAATTAATCAGTTTGCGTATAGGCATGCCGGACATATTTGAAACCCGCCAGTGTGGCTTACATCCTGAACATGTGCAGTTTAGTTCATCAGATTCTGCTCTTACGTTATTGGGTTCATAAGCAATCGACAACGCTTTTGCTGGTCATCGCAGTGTCTCTGCGAGCTGAGATCAGCCCGCTAGACACACAAAGACTAACGTGATGGGGGGATTTCACATGGCTAGTGGGCGATGTCTACGTGCGATACAGTAGAGTAGTTTTCACTCATACTCTGACATTTACCGTAAAGCGCGTCGAATGCCGCTAGGTGATGCGGCTGCCGATTTGCAGTTATAAGTCTCGAGAACAAAGGCTGCTCTAACGCTGCATGCAGGATCAGCAAGATCACGTTTAGCACCTAGAGCAGTCATCAAATGTGTATTGATGTTGGTGATCTATCAGTGGTACCTTATTTGTATACGAGTTTATACTACGCGATCTGATTTGCCAATATTGTTTTATGACACTTTATTGGGTTACCAGGATGTAGCATAAGTGTTTGCACATGGGAGATGGGGTATAAAGTAGCAAGTACATACCAATTCAATTACATGTAAAATAATTATCGTGATTTGATTTAATATGATCCTAATATTTAAGGCGGTCTAGCAATTCGCTATACCGCTCCGCTAACGTTGCACTAATATTGCACTAACGTTGCACTATATGTGCACGTGTATAATTCACTTATATATCACGATGCAACGTGCGCGTCTATTCAGCATAGAAAAGTGTTGAAAACTTAATTTGAAGTGAGTAGGTTCAACCGTTAGTGTATGCATTCAGACGAAATGAAAACGTTTACCCGCAGGAAATGTCGTTTAAGTTTATTATTTTATGATTATTATTTTATCAAATTATTTGATTCAGATGCTCCACCCTGTTCCGGTGTCTGGACCCTACTGTCTCCAGTCGACAGTCTCAGAAACGCGGTTAAACAGCGCTCTAACAGCAGGGCTGTAATAATAAAACCCAGCACGCACGATGCGTAAAGGAGAGATATGTCGGCGTCTGGTGAATTCTTTCACACGTCAGAGCCGCGCGTGCATTGTACGTGAGGGAAGGCTCGTCTATACTCAAACGCTGCACGCTGTGCTTTAGCCTGTAATCTACGAAAGTAGACGTCTGTCTCCGACCACGTGCAAGCCTGCTATTCATCCCAGGCGCACGAGGGCCGTGTTCCTTGTGAAAGCTTCACGCGAAGATGCCTGCCTTACAGTTCCGGTGTTAGCATGGTATACATCCCCCCTATGGCAAACCCACCCCCTCAGTGGGCATGGACGGTGAAGGACAAATCCGTGTCACAATTATGACGCATCCTGCTAGACGTGCCCAGTAGTGGAAGGAGTGCGTCTCCCATAGCGGGGATGCATATTACCATGCTGCACCAATATATTCATTAGCTTTTGCTATTAGGATCAGTAGAGTTCGATGTTTTTTCGCAACACGTGCTGTTTGTTTCCTACTCAGCGTATAGTAATTGAAAAAAATAACCTGCTTTTAAACGGTGCCGTTGCGGGGGGTAGTTGATGCGCGTTCGTAGTTGGAGCCACTGCTAGTGCTGCCACACGGCGGTGATGACGTTAGCTGTGCTATTTTCGTTTATTTGCGCACGGCGTTCGACAACATGCTGGTAATTTCAAATGACTAGTGTGTACGTATTTATTTCTCGCTACAGTAAAAATGAGCACACCGCCGAATATATTACCGAATCAAACTAAAAATAGCAGTTAAAGCTGAAGTGTCGGCATGCGTTCTGCTGCGGATTTCGGAATTCGGACAGCTCGGTTTGCGATTTTGGTAATATGTTGGTGCCATGGGAAATCCGGCGCGCAATAAGAGACGAGCTGATTGCACAGGTCAGTGCTGCTCATAGGGTCTATGTCCCCCAGGGTACTGCCGGAACGTACCCTGGGTACGGTCCGGTATACCGGAACGTATACCCTGGTCACTATTTGATATGGTTAGGGTTAGGATTAGGGTTAGGGTTAGGGAGTAGGCGTAGGCGACTCCCTAGACTCGTTAGTGGAGTAGGCGAGGTACGGTCCGGCATATTAGATAGTACCAGGATACGTTCCGGTATACCGGACCGTACCCAGGGTACGCTCCGGCAGTACCCCGGGGGACATAGACCCTCTCAGCGTCAGTGCTAGCTAGAGGCTCGTGCTGTTACACGTATATATACCCGGCCGCCCCGCAATATTCTGCAGAGATGTGCGAAGCTAGTGCATAATTCATATCCATGCTGTCCGCGTGAGTATTAGACGTACGTGCAACTGTCTGCTGGGAGTGTATGCATCATGTAGACTTCGTGAAGTCTCCCTCCACATCCAGTTTAGCCTGACGGCGACTCTGCTGCAACTAGGCTACAGCGATTGTCCCGTGGCAACTAGACATGCACTACTTACTCTACATACCCGCTGCATCCAGGCAAGCAGCCTCCAATTCTCCCATTGCAAAAAGAACGCGCATCACTTCAGTGCCTCTACACATTGGCAAGAGAAGTACTGAACCCCGTCCGATTTACCGTCACCTCTCTTGGAACCAGATAAGCTTGACTCATTCGGTTCCATTCTGCAGCCAACGTGGCGAGGACAACTTCCCATTGCCCCCATTCCATCCCCCAGCCGCATAGCAACTAGTCGCGGTATACTGAAACCCGACTCGTGTGTATAGTAAGTAGGTAAGCACTGCTCAGATTCTTCTCCTGGCAGGTGCGATTCATTTACACTTGCACAACGTTATTCCGAATTTCCTCGTTATGATGGGCAATAAACCACCGTTACCTGACATCAGCGATCAGGTTTACCTATTTATGTGCACACGTGTACCTAATGAATGTTAAACACTCTCTTACATATATTAAATCACCAAAGTTACTAAACACCGTATAAAGACATTGCATTTTTTGTCGTATTTGTATATTATTTTTATTTTATTTTTTTGTATTGTATTTTGTAAGTGCCCTCGTCTATCTTATACGTATAGCGCAGACAAAATGTGTCAGTACACGTTGTATGATGTAGAGATATGAGAGCATACAGGCGTCGCAGGGATGCGAACAACAGTAGGTAGCGGATAACATCTCTGGCTGGGATGAGAAAGCCTGTGATTCCATTATAGGCACGTTAGTAAGTTAGTCAGCGCGTAGCGGCCGTGTCCAATAACCTCACCTGCCGGAAGTAGATCGGTTATGAAGCACCTCGCTCATGAAATCCTAAAATCATGAATCATGGCGGCATTGGCGTTTGAAATCTGCCGACGTGGTATAGTATTTCATGTGGGTTGATTATGACTGCATTAGATACATTGGTATTGATTTTGTTCGGTAGCTGCGCACGTGCTCGCAATGTTTATGTGATTTTACATATGTTACATATGTTTATGTGATTCGGTAGCGGCGCACGTACTCGCAATGTTTATGTGATTTTACCCCATGGCACGTTACTCGGTATAGCAATTCCAACGTGCTATCTACACGCGAAATGCATCCGAAATTCAATGTTGAAAATGAAAAAAAACGTTTACTTTACTCACACATGGATTCTACTCGTTAAGCTCGTTAGCTACTCGTTAGCAGTAGGCCCACAAATGTGTCTATTTTTAGTCCGAACCCCCTATATTTCTATCTCTCTTTATTTCTTGCCCCCTAGCCCTCCCCTTCTATCTCTCTCTCATCTCATTTCGATCTTATCCTCTGCATCTGCCTTCTCCTTCTCTCTCTTCTCTTGCTCATCTTTCTCCGTTCTCTCTCTCATCGTCTCTGCGATCTCTCTCGAGGGGTCTTTCTCTCTGTCTTCTCTCTCTCTCTCTCTCCTCTGCCTGCTCTCTCTCTCTCATCTTTGCTCCTTGCTCCGACCTCCTCTCGTCTCTCCCCCTCTCTTTCTCCTTGCTCTATCGTCTCTCTCTCTCTCTTTTTTTTTTTCTCTCTCTCTTTTTCTCTCTCATCTTGCTCTTATTCCTCTCTCTCTCTCGGCTATCTCACTCTGGTCTGCTCACGACACACTCTCTCTTCGTCTCTCTTCTCTCAGTCGCTTCTTCATCGCTGCCCCTGTCCCTGTCTCTCTCAGTCTTTTCTCTTCTTCTCTCTCACTTTCTCCTTTCTCTATATTTCTCCGATCTCCTCTCGCCTCTCATCTTCTCTCTCTCTGCTCTCATCTCTCTCTCTCCTCTTCGTCTCTGTCCTCATCCGTCTCTGCTCTCTCATCAGATCGAGTCTCTCTCTCTCTCTGCTCATCTCGTCTCGAGTCTATCTTCTCTCTCTCTCTCTCTCTCCCCTCTCTTATACAGCCGACTTTTCCGCTTCTCTTATACACACGTGGCATACTCCTTGCCACGGCCTACACAAACACGTACACCGGCAACGCACAGCACGGCTACGCACGCACACACACCGTGACCCGGCCCACACACACGCACACACACACACACACACACACACACACACACACCCGCATATACAGTATATATGAGGAGTCAATGTCTCACGGGAAAGACTAGCTGCCCCAAGTTATGAGCTTTATGAGTTATATACATAAGAGTGAATGATGACCTCTATAGACCTACACCTACTAGTTGAGCAGGCACTAGCTCTAGAACTATATAGTAGGACTGTCCATCGTAATGCCCACCTCCAACGATAAATCGCGAATGGTTTGCGTCCGATATCGATATCGAAATAAATCGAAAAATCGCGGATCCGATTTTTTTTTTTTTTTTTTTTTTTTTTTGGGGGCTAAAAAATGTAGGTCCAGCGAAGCATCGTAGCATTTTTGACTGAGCGCCCGGCATTTATCGGAAGTAGTCCAGGGCCGCAATGCAATACAGAGACAATCATAACATGTGGTGTTCTATTGTCTCTGGTGCGTATCCTGTCTCACATGATTCTCTATAATAAAATCTGTCTACCGTAAAAAGCAATGTCTGCTGCTTTCGCCATCGCCGCGACTGCCAGGTCAATGCTGGTTGAATTCAGATAAATATATACTTCGCCCGCCCGATGTTGTATTTAAGCAACAGCGATATAATAAAATGCGATAGTTATGCAAATAAGTAGAACACAAATAGCAATGAGTTTTACCTGTAGCTTTCAGCGGCTCATGTTTTATTTACATAATTATTAAATCGAATCGGATCGAAATCGATCGAAATATTCGAAAAAAAATATATCAATAATCGAATCGAAATAATTTGATAGCGCAATAGACAGCCCTACTATATAGTCCTTCGCTCTGCCACAGGCGGCCACAGGCACGAGACAGGACTATAGTTCTAGAGCTAAGCAGGCACATGATCACACGTCGGTAACGAGTTGAGCCCCACATAGTTCCCGGGCTTGTTTGCTCTCCTTGCCTTCAAGAAATACGCACAACGTACATACGCACGCGTTTTCCTATTGAAACATTTCTCGAGAACCGCATATTTCCCACCGGAGCGCGTGACGGCTATCAGCATCGCACGTACGTATTCGCATTCACGAGCCGCCTATACTACTACTGTAGGACAGGTTTGCTGTGTCGCTGGGGGTCAGCACACGACGGGCCACCGTAGCAGTAGCTCTATCGTAGCCAGGCAGGTTGTTCGTGATGTGTCTCCATTGTGTCTCCAGAGCAAGTGTCTCCATTGTCATCGCATCGCTCTTGCGTCAAGAGGCTGACGCGAGGAGATGAAGTCATCGTCGTGTTTCAGCGTGTTAGCGACGGCTTGCCAGACCGAGCAGCTGATGCAAGCTCACGGACGTGTGATGTAGCAACATGTTCTGCTAACATCTATCACAAATACGACATACGCATATACGATCTCCTATGACACTATTTTTCATAGGAAGATTCTTCCTTCTTTTATATGACAAATATTGGCAAGTCAACTTCGTTCCGCTTTACAGCTGAAATTCACTGATTGCGTTTATAATAGCGCTCCTAAACTCCTATGATGCGCACAACACATAGCCTACAACAATATTTGTCATAGAAAGAATCTTGCTATGACAAATAGTGTCATAGGAGAGCGTATATGCGTATGTCGTATTTGTCATAGATGCCAGCAGAACAGGCTGGATGTTACCAGGATGTAGAGACGGCCGCCGTGTGAACGCGAGCGAAAATGGGGGCATTTCACAATTTCTCGCTACCTTGCCTAATATCGTGTACGTCGCGCGCGCGCGCGCGCGTTTACATGTGAGTGAGAGAGTGAGTGCGTGAGTGCGTGCGTGCGTGCGTGCGTGCGTGCGTGCGCGCGCGTTTATATGTGAGTGAGTGCGTGAGTGCGTGCGTGCGCGCGCGTTTATATGTGAGTGAGAGAGTGAGTGCGTGCGTGTGTACGTGCGTGCGTGCGTACGTGCGTGCGCGCGCGCGCGTTTATATGTGAGTGAGAAAGTGAGTGCGTGCGTGCGTAGGTGAATGAGTGAGTGAGTGCGTGTGTAAACTGTGGCGCTACGCGCCGTGTTTCTAAGAAAATGATCACGAAGGTGTTTGCGCTGATATCAGTGTGTGATATTTAGCACATGCGTCTAGTGCCGCCCCCATGTGGCGGTAATGATAACCCTCCGGTTTCGCGCCGGATCCGTGAACATACCTGAACTCTGTAATTATATCCAATAACTATATATTCACGGCGCAGCCCTGGGAAAGTTCTCTTCATCACGCAGCGTCGCTATACAGTGAGTGGATGTATATTATTCAGATAATCTTGGTAACTAACAATACACTTTCAACAATACAGTGTGTATTGTTGAACACCTTCTAACAATACACTGTGTATTGTAGTAAATACCTAACAACTGTGTATTTAAATTCAATTTCATTTTCAATAAATTCAATAAAATCAATCAAATAATTTCAATAAATTTATTTAAATAAATGTCAATTTCAAGTTTACAAATCAAAAAGTAAACTAATTAAAAAAAAGGGGAAAAAAGAAGAAAAGTGTATTGTTAGAAGGTGTTCAACAATAAACAGTGTATTGTTGAAAGCTCATAGGTACCTACTACAATACACAGTGTATTGTTAGAAGGTGTTCAACAATACACAGTGTATTGTTGAAAGCTCGCTAACAATACACAGTGTATTGTCAAATGCCTAAACATACAACACACTGTGTATTGTTAGTTACCAGGATTATCTGCATTATTATTATATACTACACGCGCCGCTGAGCCGAGCGCGTTACAGTTTCCTTCGCACTACGGTCGCTGATTAAGTTGCCGAGCGGCACGCGCGGCCAGTGAGTTATGTGCGGCCGGGGAGAGCTGTAACCTTATTGGGGGCTAGACGCGCTCCCCGCGTGTGTGCGTGCGCGTACGTGCGTGCGTGCGTGCGTCACTCGTGGTGCGGAAACGAGCGTATGACTCGATTTATTGTCACCGAATTGCGCTGATGCGCGTGATGCTGCTCAGAGTGAAGTGAATGCCGCCGCCGCCGTGTATTTCGCCGCCGAGCCACAGATGCTGAGACGTAAATCATGCGCGTATTCAGTTAGGGTATTTAACGGCTTCGGGTGTCTCGCGAGACGACTTGCTCATTTCGGCTGGCGTTCAGAACTTTTCAATCGCACTCGCAGGGGAACAGCACAGTAGGCCGAGCACCTCGCACATTCTGCTCAAAATTAACTCGAACTGGAGGGCTGTTTTAGCTTACGGGGAATTTACCGCCGACAGTAGGCTGCGTGGTAATGAAAGCACGCGTGCTGCGCTACTGCTCGTGTGCAGAACTGCTGCTGGCGCAAACGCCATAGAGACCATCTGCTGACGCCTAGCTGGTTATGTAGAAAATGGCTAGCGGAATAGTTGAGAATTCTCCCTGAAGTAATCAGAGAATATTTTACCTTGTTTTACGGGCGAGTCGTGCGTGTTTGATAATCGCTTTTGCTTTCACTATCCAGAACATGCCGGCAGACGCTTGTCAAGGTACTAGGCTAACCGACTGGGCGTGCAAGCCTATCAACATATGATTCGTTCGTGAAGCCAGGCGACTGCTCTACGGGCTGTACTCGTGTAGTACAAGTGTAGGTTGCGCCTGAGATGTCCAACATCTGATTAATGAAGAGATGATAGAGAGAATATGACAAGAGTCTTATTGGGATTGGTTAATGACCTCGCTCCATAAGCACCATGCGAGGTGCAGAAATGCGGCCTGATGCGCCGAGAGCGAGAGAGAGAGAGCGAGAAGAGAGAGATAGAGTGAGAGAAAGAAAGAGAGAGAAGGGGGAGGGAAAGAGGGAGAGAGGGGGGAGAGAGCGAGAATGAATGAGAGCGACACACACACACACACAGAGAGAGAAGGGAGATGGAGAGGGGGTAGAGAGAGAGAGAGAGTGAGAGCGAGATAGGCAGCCGCTCAGTGTGGGATTCTAGCGTGTCACGATGACTACATAGCTGAGGGTGTTTCGACCGCCTGTCGGCGGACATGGCAGTCCGTGCGCGGTGTTACTGTAGAAGAAACCAAAGAGAAGGCTCATTACAGGCACGTCAAGCTCTCCTGTCTGCACGTAATCTTCCCCAGGTCAGCGGTCATCTATCTGTCCGTGTCAGCGTCAACTACTGGTCATGGAAAATTCAGGGGAATTTTAATTGCTGCTCGTAGAAGCCAATGCGTTAAGAAACAAGGGGAACATGAGAGGGGGCTGCAGACGATGCTAGGAATGCGGAAATTGCTCAAAGGAAGTATGAGTAGACGCAGAAGATGATAGGATGAATGACTGGATATAGGACGGATGTAAGACGTGGTTGGAAGCCGTTATTATGTTTTCCTGTGCGATTTCTTCATGTATTTAATCGCTGAAAACTAAAAATGAGTCAAGGAAATATCAGGAAAAAGTCGGGAAATTTGAGGTGTCTGATCTGTGTAGCAACCATTTTCTATGCTTCCGACTGCAACGCCATCTTCATTTCTACATTGTGTTAAATTCAGCGGGACGGTATCACTGTGGTTCGTGTTTGTACAGCCGTTTGTCCACTCCGCTCGAGGTTCCCCTGTCGATATCTTTTCGTATGTTTAATTACCCGTGCCTTTCGCCTCGTGCCCGTCGTCATGGGTTTTCATTGCTCTCACGTTTGTAGTGGTAAAGCTGGGTTGTTATCCGGGATTAGCGGCGGGCGCTTTAATAAATAGAATGACAAATGGTTTGTACCGAATTGAATGCTTCGCCGTGTTCAATATGAAAGGCTCCTGTTTAGGCGTGTGTCTGTCAATCATTTTCTTGCTAGCCATCATGTGGACGAAGTTTTATCCTTTTAACTAATGCGGGGTATTTCGTGAGGCTATACACGGCGCTTACACATTAACTTGGCAGCACTGTTGCAATAGCTGTCCGGGAAATAAATATCAATTAGCGACGTGGTAATGACCAAGTGGC
Organism: Priapulus caudatus; assembly: GCF_000485595.1. NCBI lineage: Eukaryota > Metazoa > Priapulida > Priapulimorpha > Priapulimorphida > Priapulidae > Priapulus > Priapulus caudatus. Next base: position 524,892 of record NW_014577109.1, on the reverse strand, counting down.
AATTGAACGAGCCGGCTGTTTGCATTGTCGGCGTGGTTCTGGCTGATTACCTCATAACCTGCCGACTTACCAGTGGTTAAAGATACACTCGAGGTTTTATGCGAAATTTCATTGATTTTTTCATTTTTCATCATTATTCAATGGCTAACACGAGGTTCCACCTCTGTACATACTGATACATGCTCATTTCTCCATATATTTCTCCATATTTTCCGTGGTTAACATACCAATAAATAATAAAATAATAACAATAATGATGCTGATGATGATGATGAAGATAGTATGTTATTCGTGATTCGCTCCCGCGGGTCGGTGCGTAGGCAGGGTACGAACCGTTGACGTTAGGTTAATTACAACCCCACTTGCACGAATGGTAACGCTGATTCGCAAGCATATTATATTATCTATCGCGACCGATGGTCTGAGTAATATACGGGTATTCAAACCCCCACAGCTGTTCTCTGAAGGCAAACCGATAAACCGACATGCCAATAAATGTTCCTTTACTGATTTATTGCATCACCGTCTGCTATCCTTCTGTGGGCCAGAATAGCTTCTTTCATAAATTTCAATAGCAAGTGTAAAATGCCGAAGAATGGCGGTGCTCGACATAACCGTGTTAACGGAAAAGCCATGCATTGCGTTTCTTTTGATCCTGTCCTTTCAGACAGCGCGTAATTAGTGGTGACGCTAATGATCCGATAATAGGTGAGAAAGGCATTGTAACACGATGTTCCGAAGAGAGGTAAGCAAAAGCAATTATGCTGCGTGTTAGGTAGCGCGGACGCTTGCTTACAGCCTGTTGTTGTTTTGCCGTGCTAAAGACGCTGTTTGCAACCGATTTAGCGCAAGAATGGGCCCGTTTATATTTCAAAGAAGGAGGCCGGCTCTCTTACCCCCAGCTTCCTATCAACAACGGAGGGGGGAGGATTTTTGAACGAGTGCATTGTGCGCTACTCGCAAGCAATCTCTGGTGGGATGGGACAGCCAGCAGTGGTTGCGGGAAGTAGTGCATGAGTGTTAGCGTGGCACCGGCATTTGACTGAACCTGGGATGGGTGGGAGAGGGCATGACGCATGGTTTCACGGCGTCATCACGTCGTTTAATGTGAATCAGAAGCAAGAGTGATGGCGGAATACTGACGATGGGTGGCAATGTAATACGCAGCACTGCTTGTTCGAAGTCAGACATTGCCCTGTTTGACAGTAAGGATCAAAGGAACCGAGTGGTGCTTGATAATCAATACGACCTTGATTTTCCGCTAGTTCAAGACGCGAATGCGTCCAATCAGTAATTGCCGAGCTCCTTATAATGCTTACCCTGAGCTGCTACTGCCCTCGTTGCCTGCCCAGTATCGATGTCACGGTTAGCTATTGAAGCTGCTATTCGCGTTCAGCGGGACACTTCCTGATGTAGGTGGCAATGCCTGAGTATTCAAATGTGTATTCGCGCAGTGGTGCGCATGCGAATGGGCAGCTGCGACCTAAACTGTTTACGAAACCGTAGGATGTTGATAATAAACAAAGTCTGGTGCTGGTTACGGTGACGGGTACTGATGTAGACGCGGCTGTATTTATGCGTGGTTGGCTTCCAGTGTCCGCAGGGCAGCTTCTGCCAGGGAGAACTGATAAAGCAATCGGGAGCTTTGCTTGGGGGATATGTGATTTAGACGTTGCCCCTCCTTCTCTACCCACTACACCCGACCCCACTGCTGGCAGAAATGGTTAGGGCTGGCTTGCCCGGCAGTATACCTGCAACTAGGCTGGCTTCCGCCAACTGGTCAGCTGCTTTTAGCCACATGGAGGATTGGCCCAATTTCAGTGGATAACTTGTCTGAAAGCATCTCTGTTTCCACAGGTCCGTGGTGACGGATGTGTTAGTCGATTCATAGCAAACGAGCTGTATGTCTAGGAACAGACGAACGGCAGGATTTCGGAGGGGAAATTTTGCCGAGGGGTTAATTCTAACGCTCGTGTGTGTGTGTGTGTAGCCACCGCGCGATCGATAGCGCGTCGAGTCAGCGAGTCAGCAGCAGCCACCAGTGAGCGGCGAGTCAGCAGCAGGCGAGTCAGTCAGCAGCCGCCACCAGCGAGCACATACATGTTACATTCTCGCGGAGGTATGCACTCTCCGTGAGTGCCCTCTGTCTAGTTATTGCTGCTGCTGCTGGTGCTGTTGCTGTTGGTGCTGCTGTTGCCGCTGGTGTTGGTATCATTATCATTGCTGCTGCTGTTGCTGTTGCTGCTGTTGGTTTGTAGTCGTAGTGGTGGGATGGTGGTGGTTGTGGCGGCGGCGGCAGCAGCAGCAAAACAGGGAGTTTCGCATATGGTTGATCTGACACCAACGTTAGAATTCTTTCTCTAAGCTAATGAGTGGTAGACGATGTACTGAGCACCCTTGTGCGAGTCTGCGTTGGCGAGTGATTTTGATATGTTTTTCTGCCTTCCACGAAAAGCTGCGAGTTAACGATGGAGTCGATGCACTGAGTTACTTTGAGCAGAGAGAGTGAGGGAGGTTTAGTGCATTAGAAATCATTTTGTAAGCAGACTTTGCATGTGTTTACACAGTTTGCTAGGTTCTGAGCATGCGGTGAACTAGTTTTTAGCGTTTGGCAACAGTGTGTTGCACCCACAGTAGTGATCGCTGTTACTGGCAGTTTTTTTCGGGAGAGTATATTACTAAGATGTTGGCTCTTGATGGAGACTGCCATAATACTGCTCCTGGTCTCGCACATGTCGTATCTCACTGATATATGATATTGTTGCCGTAGCCGATTGCCATTGATTTCATATACTCCATTAACTATCTACTATAAAATTTCCTGATGGTGTACGTGGCAGCGTATGTTAATGCAATTGTGACACCGTGATGCGTTTGCGTAGACGTGGTGACTGAGTTGCGCTGGTTACAGCTGTTTGTAAGATGAGGAAAATGTACGTGCCGTGAAGCCCTGTAAATTTAGATGCACTCGTACTTTATGTGCCACGTGTAGCGACGTCATCATGTGCGTGTCTGTGTTGTGCGTGCGAGCGTGCGTGCGTGCCTGTGAGCGAGATTTGTGGGTGTGTATGTTTCTGCATGTGTGTTAACATTTCTCTGTGTGAAATCCTGCTCGAGCTTGTATGCGTGTGTGTGCGCGTGCGTGGCATCTGCATTTGCGAGCCAGATGGCCCATAACAACTAAAGGCAGCAGCCGCGCTTCCATATACTGGTTCCCCGTGCCGGGTGGTTTCCCTAAAGAATATTTTCATAAAAATAACATCGTCAGATCCTGGTCGGTCATTACCGCCTGAGCGCGTACGTGGAACGGACCCACGTGCTAGTCGTATCGCATCTCAGCTGCGCATGCAGTCGGCAGAGCGGGAGCTCACATGCGTACACACACACACGCACACGCACACGCACACGCACACGCACACACACACACACACACACACACACACACACACACACACACACTGCTTCCAGTGCACCGTCGCACGTTCTCGACTGTGCAGCGATTACGCGAGAACACGGGAGAAGGAGCTACTTAGCGCTGAGCAGTTCGAATCTGTCGCCACCGTCTTCTGTCGAGTTAGCGTTCGGCTTATAAAGCTCGCCGGAGATTTTCTCTCTCTTCTCGGGTGCTCGCCGGTCCGACGGATGCCATGCTGGGGATGCGGATATACATGAAGCGGCCACCGCCTGCTCTGGAAACGGTGTTAGGTAGTGCGCATCTCTTGCTCTATGCGTTTCACATTGCAAAATAACGACAGTTCGCGTAGTTCGGGCTGCGCCTTTAGCAACGCCCTCTCTCCGTAGATCGGGTCGTGTTTGTTGTTTATTCGCATGCTTTTTACGGTTTCTGTCGTCCCCGTGCTCTACACGGCATCACACCACTGATCTCTATTATACTAACTTAGTTAATAGAGTTAGTTAGTATAATAGAGATCAGTGCATCACACGCGCGATTCTGCCATTTTCCTTTGATAGGTAAATAATATAGTCATGAACTTTTCCATAATGTTATAGTGCATTTTTCGAACGCTGAATGATCATACTATATATCAAGTGGCGCTGCACGATTTCGTGTTTCACCCTTTCTCACGTCGGAGCTGGTGGGTACCGTATCGCCATTTTGATCCCAGTTGCATGTCCACGTGAATATACATATAGATATATGTGTATATGTATATGAATATATATATGGATTTATGTTCATGTGAGGATAGATTTCGCGTCGATCACACTAGGTAGGGGGTTATTGAATAGAGGTCGTTTTGCTTTCTGCTAACTTGTCAGCTATCGTGCGTTAATCGTGGAAAGCATACAGATCCACGCTGAATCTAGGAAACCTCTTGCATTTCCTCGCGACACGGCGCGCTTATAGCATAGGGAAGTGTGAAGGGTGGGGGTGGCGACTTGCGACTCTAACTTTAGTTCGTATCCACGTGACAACGAGAACGCGCGGCGTTCGTTCAGCTTTCTGCGCCCTGTGTCGGCACCATCTCGTGCTGCGACGCTGTCACCCCGCAATTTGTCCAAATACTAAGAGATAATGGCTACGTCGTTTCTCGTTTACGTTTCTCCTGCGAGTGTGCGTTCGACATTAAATCACCTGCTAGGTTGACATTTGCAGTTGCGTCACGTTCAGTAATTGAAAGCCCGGCAGCAGCTTGCGAGGCGGCGTCACGGCTAATGTCGCCTTTACTAAATATTAGACGGATGATTAATTAACGATTCTTTTGTCTCCGTGCGAAGTGAAGTCAAGAGAAGAGCAGGTCGTTCGTGTGCAACTGTCGGGGATGCGGGCGTAGAATGATGAAAGCTGGGTGTTACCTAGGACCTGTATGTACCATGAGGTTATGTGGGGGAAAGATTCCGTACGTAGGTTCGCGCGTATACGTTATACTTGTTGCTGCTCTGCACCGTGGCTAACGGTGATTACACGTAAATCCCATCTCGATAACTTAATACTGCGAGTGACTCGTGTAACAGCCGATCGGCATCTGCGGCCGCTGCTGTTGCGCTGTTTAATTTGCAATGCTGTACGCGTGTTCTCCGGTAATATAACAACGTAGAAGTACGTGAGTTGAAACAGAATATTGCAGCACCGGCTTTCATGTCAGCCGTGATTTGCACTTAGGAGTTCGCATCGGAAAGGAGCCGCATGCGAAAGCAGTCAGGGACAACAATTAATTACACTGTTGTTTATCGTCTGCATCCAAAACGGATGGATTTGCTCCGGCGTAAACGAGTGTCGTAACGCTGACATAGCGTATCTGTATTTGTTTCTTGTTCCACGCCCGTACAAAGAGTGATGGATTCGCTTCTAACGCAATTCACCGCGCGCGGCAGTCGCAGATCGAAAACACACAAATTGAAAATAGAAGTGAAATACATCTAAACAACTTTCGGATACAACTCTATTTATTCTGCAGCTGAGTTCCCCCCGCTGCCGTTGAAGGTTCTGGTGACATGCTATCCATGAGTAAGCCGTTTTTAACGAGTGAGTAGTCCACAGAGAGATGCTGGAGTCTAAAAGCAAATGCGTCCGGGTTGCGAGTGGATCTGCTTCCTAAGCAAACGCGATAAAATATCACTTGTCCATGCGTAACATCGCGTCTTATTTCCTGTTTCGCTCCCATGTGAGTATCACAGCGGTGGCTTCGTGTTGATACATAGCTGATACATAGATAGATTTTCATCATGGTTTTGACGGTTATGGGCAATATTTGGTTTAACATGTTAGAATATTTGCAAATCTCGAGCGACTCCGCGTCCAGCCGAGTCCCTTTTCTCCAGCAGATTAGCATACCCCTGTACTTTTTGTGGGGTTTCTGTGGGACAATATAGACATACTCAAAACTAATAAATATTAAAAGTATTAGTAATATTAATAGTAATAGTGATAGCGATAGTGATAGCGATAGTGATAGCGATAGTGATAGCGATAGTGATAGCGATAGCAATAATAGTAGTAATCGTTATAGTAGTAGAATAAGGGTAAGAAGAGTGAGAGAAAGGATTG
>NW_014577109.1:513882-516382 GCF_000485595.1 Priapulus caudatus | reverse complement strand
GGGGGGGGGAGGGCCGTATTCATCTCTGTATCACAGCGCGGCGGCTGCACGCGCCGATAAAGGCAGAAGTCGGCCGGAGATGGCTTCAGCAAGCGCTGATAGCAACTGTTGTCCCATCTCGCATATTGATCAGCGCGGGATGGTGGTAGTGCACTTCCTCCACGGGACTACACTGCTGAGATTTTTTCTCACTGCGTGCGTGCATGTGTAAGTGCGTGCGCGCGCTGGTGTGCGTGCGTGCGCTGGTGTGCGTGCGTGCGTGCGTGCGTGTGTGCGTGTGTGCGTGCGTGCTTGTGTAGACCAGTGTAATGTGCACATTGCCGATTTGCGCGGGGCGTGTGATAGGACGGTTCACCCGTTTTGCGTAGGAAAAATTGCTCTAATTTACTAGATTCGCCCCCATGAACTGTGATGTGAACTTGACATCTCTTTCACGGTGCTGCCATTCGTGTAACCTGGCATTAATGTTGCATCGTTCTGTTGTAATGCGAGAAACCTGACAGCGTAATGGCAATGGAGAAGATCTTGCCGGCTTTTTGTACATGTGTTGTTAGTGTTACAGGAAGTCTGAATATTAAACACACCAGGCGGCTGCCAAGCTGTGCTGCGTACACCCGGTGGTGTTCCCTGATCAGGGGTGTCAGGGGGCCGGCTCTATATTGGAGCTGTTAGACGAGTGTACGTACAAAACGGCTGTGAAGCTAGCTTACAGAAACACCCACCTCTCACACCTCACCCCACCCCACCCCACCCGTGGTATACGTGTTGCATGTCAATACGTTCGACTTTCTCAAAACAGTACTCGTAATATGAACTTATATTGGTTTTTAACAAAGCTAAGGCTTCAGAAGGGGTATTGGGGTGAAGCTGGGTAGATAGGTTAGGTATGTTCAGGTTAGGTAAGCTGCGTGGGGCGAACGTTCGTATAGTTTTGAGGTCAGGACTGGAGTCCAACGTGGTTGCCTTCTCTCTGCTTCTTCTTGCGTCTTCTTGTGATTGATTCGATCGTGAAATGATCGTGACCTCGATGATGATGTGATGAATCTGATGATGAGCATGGGATGGATGATGGATGGTTGATCGCAGCACATAGAAACAAAACAGTAGAACTACAGTCGTTATTGCGGATATGTTTAGTAGTAGGTCTCAGGGGAGAGATAGTGAATATAGAAATGAGTTGTGGATATAGAAATCAGTTAACCGTAACCCTAATCCTAACCCTAACCCTAACCCTATCCCTAATTCTAAAATAAAACAAAATTAGCCAAAAATAATAAACAATAAAATAAATAAAAGACAAAATTAGCCAATCAGAGCCGTTTTTGTTAGCGCTTAACGCGCCCTCTAGCGGATCACTATCTCTCCCCTGTGCAAAATTTTATGTTTAGAGGTTCTGCACTTAGTAAATTGCTTGCGACTCCTGCCCCGTAATCATTCACATATTCAGGATAAACGCTACAGCTTGAAAGCGATCTCAGAAAACGCGCGACTGAGGATCAATAAAAGCAGGGATGAATTAATGAAACTGCACATTACAAACGCGAGTTCAACCTTAGCGTGTGCAAAGAGCCTTTGGGAGAGGTGGACACGTTCTTTTCGGGAAGAATTCGTGAAGAACACAATACCCAAAACGCATTAGGACAGCGGAACTTGGACAATAAAGTGGGCAAGCAAACTGACAATAGATTGCCCGGTGGACTTTATGCGCCCCTATTATTGAGACCTGTCTGCTTTTCATAACTAATATTCTGCAGCTAAATCAAAGCGTTCGAGTATCGATGGCCAGCGGGTGATTCCATGCACTAAGAAGCGTTGAACGACAATTAATGAGCTTGTATCTAGCATTTAATGAGTTACCGCGTGGCATAGCCCTGCTGCAACAGATCTCGCTGCTAACTAGCATGCAGTCATCTGCTCCCATCTCTGCTAGACTGCTTAAAGCTGAATGTCTTTAGATGCTGGCTTAGTCTGTCGCTGAAACCACAAGTAGGCTTTCCAGGAGCCTGTGGTACAGAATCTCAGTGGAATTCTCATCAAATGTCAAAGGAAATCGGCTATGTGTTACCTAGCTACCTATCGATTCGTCTCATACGCTCGATCAAAATGTATACGTGAAGGCGCCGTCTAGCCAGGGGCGTGTACAGGATTTGTATGACCTTCAAGCACACACCTGTTCAAGATCAGAGTGTAGACACGTGACTCCTCACACACCTGTTCAGATCAGGATGTAGACACATGACGCTCACAGCACCTGTTCAAGATCAGGATGTAGACACGTGACCTTTCACACACCTGTTCAAGATCAGGATGTGAGCAACGTGACCTTCACACACCTGTTCAAGATCAGGATGTAGACACATGACCTCTCACAAACCTGTTCAAGATCAGGAAATGTAGACAGCGTGACGCTTCACACACCTGTTCAAAGATCAGGATGTAGACACGTGACCTTCACACACCTGTTCAAGATACAGGATGTAGAACACATGACCTTCACACT
>NW_014577109.1:505530-513273 GCF_000485595.1 Priapulus caudatus | reverse complement strand
TTACCAGGAGTTAATAAAGACAAATGATATTATATGATATTATATTCACATATTCAGTAGTTTGGGGATTTTCAGGGATTTCATAGACATTTGCTACTTCTTGGAAAACATCAAAAGATTTGCAAATGAAAGCCAACCAAACTGGTTTTTTTCCCCTAGATACGGCACAGAATCTCAGTAGCAGGAGAACAGGGAAAGAAACACTTCGATCGGCTATCGCTATCAGGGGCGTGTACAGGGGGGGGGTTCCAGGGAGTCCGGCCCCCCCTGCTCGCGCAGAAACGCATCTGTAAGCGGGGTCTATGGGGTTAAAATGTGTTCACCCCGGACCCCCACTGTCGCGGTTGCTCACATTGTGGCCGGCGATTAGACCCCCCTGGCCGTGTCTACATCCTGATCTTGAACAGGTGTGTGAAGGTCACGTGTCTACATCCTGATCTTGAACAGGTGTGTGAAGGTCACGTGTCTACATCCTGATCTTCAACAGGTGTGTGAAGGTCACGTGTCTACATCCTGATCTTGAGCAGGTGTGTGAAAGTCACGTGTCTACATCCTGATCTTGAACAGGTGTATGAGATCAGGTGCCTTGTAGACTGCGTGCTCGAACTCTGCATAGCTCAGCAGTCCGTCGTCATCTAGATCGGCCTGTTTCATAATGTTGCCCACCAGCTGCTTCATGTCCCTGTCGTCCAGCGGGCTCTCTCTGGTCAGCCGTCTGACCACTGTGGCGATGTCACCCTCGGACAGCATGTCGTCCTCGTCAAAGTCGTAGATCCTGAAGGCATACTCTAGCTGCAAAAAAATGAAAGGAGACGTTGTTTAACCTCTGCTGCATGGAGACACGTGATGCCCTTATGTGAATCGTGATCCAGTGAAGGATCTTGTAGTCCATCCTTTGGCTGGTTTGTTGTTCTCGATCGCCTTTTTTCCTGTCAAAGAAGTATGGCGATTGAAGGACGTGTGATGTGGGACGGGGCGTGTGTAATTGTAAAGCTATCAGTGTTGAACGTTGGTTGGCTCGCTTTTAATGTGCCGTTGTCAAAAATATATTATTGAAAATAAGAAACTCCCTTATCCTGTTAATTAGCCAATTTAATAAGCTCCAGACATCATTAGCCGTATACTTTCTTCAAAAACTTAGGTCTATGCAACATTTTGGGGTTTAAGTACAGATTACAAAATATCATTATATGCTCTCCCTCATTTTGCTGACTATACATCTGTATAGCGTTCCTAGCAACGCAAGATACTATAGCGACGAATGTCTGGCAGATGCAATTGCCTTCTAGGATGTAACGTTCAACAGTTTTTTCTGGTTTTGGATAGCGAAAATCAGTAAACCATTAGGCTATTATATTGCCAGAATTACAGTGAAAAATTTCCTCCGGTGTGAAGAAAAGTTGTGAAAAAAGCTACGATTGAAATTATCAAGAATATGGATTTTGCTACTGAGTTTTAGTAGATAATGGCAGGAGTGAAATGGCTATTTAAATTGACAAGTTTCCATAACTTACAATTTTAGTTGTGATTTATTATCGCTATGACTAAATATTGCCTTAACATTTTGAAATCGACATCCAGCCCTGATACTTAAGTACTTGTAGCGTTTCTCCAGGAAAGCTGTATTTACAAAAATGAAAACGGCGAAATATTTTACATTTAAAGTCGCAATATGCGCATCCAAACGCTAATTTTTCCAGTACTAGACTAGCAAATACTTCGTGCCATGCATAATCACACTACCTTATGACAAAATAAACTCTAGTTCCTCCCATTTCACTGCGCGTTTGCTTAAACCCCACAAGAAAGAGGTGCTAAATCTGGCAATCTGGCGCCAACGCCGAATTGTTTGCCAAATGATTTAGCCCCGAATAGGTTACGTGACGTCACATGTTGCTACGGGTTGCACCCGCTGTACGGTTTCTTGGCAGAGCAACGCGAACGTGTCAACAACATCGGGTGATACTCCTCCATTAGGAGTGTTCCCAACTTTAATGTCATTAATGGTCATAATAACATAATATATATATATATATGGTCATGGTCATATATTAGTTTGTGGTTTAATGTCATTTAGGTTAGCGTTAGGGTTAGGATTATCAATCATTAATCATTAATCATTAATCATTAATGATATCAATGTTGGGAACGCGTACTCCTAATGGAGAATTTGAACAACATTGGAGGTATTTTCAAATACCTTTTATAAGACAACGCGCAGTGAAATGGGAGGAACTAGAGGAATTTTGTCATAAGGTAGTATGATTATGCATGACACGAAGTATTTGCTAGTCTAGTACTGGAGACATTAGCGTTTGGATGAGCATATTGCGGCTTTAAATGTCAAGGATGAAAAACACTAAGCCATCGATTCACAAGTGTTGGATTGGCAAGAGGCAAAAAGTATAGCAAAACTGTTTCTACAGTAGATCTAGAGGCGCTCTTCCTTCCTGTAAACCACAGCTGAAACTACGTGAATGATGTGATGTCGTCGAAATGTGAATTTTCTGTTGTAGCAATCCCGTAGCTTTAGCTTGAACACGTAAATGATAATTTCGTGTACTCGTACACGCACGCATGGAAGGCAGCTAGCTCCACGACATTTTTATTACATTATTCCTCTGTCTGGGCCAATGACTATGCAGTGTTCTAACTGGGTAGATTAATATTGTAGTTTTTTGGCTAATTGGATAGAATATTTTTAACTAAATTCAATTTCGTTTAGTGAAAGGAATATGTTCAATACTGACTTCACGCAGGCAACGTTTGTAATTGTTATTATACGGATGCCAGTCGTGACGAGGTTAATTTTTACACTATAGGACACGATATAGATAGAGATGGACGCGTAGGGTAGATTAGATGGCCGGCTAGGCAAGCATCTAGTTCTTGACTCACCGGTGTGAATCCTTACACTGAAGGCAGTGAACATCCGCCTCTCTCCCCACTAACTACCGCTCCAGGACTCAGCAGCAAACTAACCAGCAGTAAACTAACCAGCAGCAGTAAACAGGGCGGCTCTTATCAGAAACATCGCAGATAGTTACGCAAACGCCACACCTTTACTTATTATTTAGATTTAGATTATTTGTTATGAGATTTTTGACTCGAAATATCGTAATTATTTCAGTCTTGGAAATAAGTCTGAACCCTGATTTCGATTTATACTATATACATATGGTAAAATACATGATAAATAGCCAGTCCTGGTATATTTACCGATATATGGTCCGCAATATTTACCAGTGGCAGACTACTAGCACATGCTGTTATTTACAACACTGCCATAGAACCTGTTGTAAAATCCATAAAAATTAGCCAGTCCCGCTCAAATTTTACCAGTCTGCTCGAAAGACACTATTCCTATACTGGACGGGCCGGCTGCTATTTCCGACACTGAGCGATGTTTCTGACAACGGAGCCCGTATAGCGGAGACCTTGATGGAAGGCGGCGCTTGTTCACAGAACACTGACATCATGTCCAGTAGATCCTCGAAGCCGATGCTCTCCCCGTCTGGCGAGAAGATGTCGGCAATGCGATCGCGGAACGGGTTGACGCGCAGCTCTGGAAGCTCGCTGATCAGTCGCTTCGGCAGGCGCGTGTCGCGGCCGACGTCGTCGGCGAGTTGCGTGAAGCGCTCGTAGACGCGCAGGATCTGCTGCGACGTCAGGTAGGTGACGTCCTGGTATGCAGTCAGCTCTTCCTCGCTGAACACGCTGCCCGAGCTGCCCATCGCTGCCTGCTGCTGGCGGGGCTGCGGCGAACGCACCGGTGCCTTCTACACGAAGCCCTGTATCACACACACACACCCTGCTGTCTGTCTTACCGGATTTGTCGCGGTCTGTAGGAGGTGAGGATGGTGACTTAGTATAGTGACGGTCGGAGTGGTAGGCGACAGTTAGGCTAAGTGGTGACGGATTGACGGAGCGATGACGGATTGACGGAGTGATGACGGATGGACGGGAGTGGTGACGGACGGACGGGAGTGGTGACGGACTGACGGAAGTGGTGACGGACTGACGGGGTGATGACGGACTCACGGAAGTGGTAACGGTATGACGGAGTGTCCGGTCAACGGGCGAGCAGGAGTCCGTAGGTTGACAAATTCAGACACTTGCGTACGCGCACTATCAGTTTAATTTTACGATGACTCGCGGAACTAGAAATGAAGGTGCGTGTAGCTGCATACATATCTATACATACATATACATATACATGCCTATATACACATCCTCGCAGAGCGTCGGTGTTTGGTGCAAAGTTCATGTTGTATTCTGTTATTCACTACAGTGGTGAACACGTAGGGTGTCTACTCTTATTTTTAGTCTACCAATCCACATTCGATTTGCTATCTACTAGTGAATGCCTGAGAGGATTGTGGCCCGACTAAGCACAGATTTGAAATGTTTGAGGATTGATCGCGGGTATTGATGATGAACTAGATCCGGGTTGATATAATATTACACGAATGTACGTTTTTATCAACAACTACAGCACCAATGAATATATGTGTGTGGGGGGGTGCAACTGGTGAACAGGATGTCGAGTGTGTGTATTAGCGCGTTCACACGTAGCAAAATCCACGGTTCGTACGCGTACGAAACAGAGTTTCGTACGTACTCGCGATAAATTTCCCTCGTCTGAACGACCACGTATAGCTATACTCAGTTCGAAACGCGTATCACTATCCTGACAAAATGAGTGCGTTTCCTACGTACTTCGTATAGCTGTACGCGTATAGCAGACGTGTGAACGACCGGCTATAGCTATACGCGTATAACAATAGGAAACAAAGCGCTGTCGACGGTCTACGAGAAAATGCTAGTGTTAAGACTAATGTTAAGACTAATTTTGTTTCTGACAACGGGCCCCTGGACATCATCTCTATCCTTGAACCAATTAATGCATAAAGTTATAAATGTGGTATAATTGGTTGTGACATGTATGTAATGACTGTCACAAACATGTAATTTGTTTTCGAAAATGGGTTACCGTATACTGGTACCAGCAACAGCACACAGTTGTTGTTGACTACATGCAATTTTTTAATGCCATAAACTATAGTACACTGTTTGTGTACAGCGACGTACGCACATTCCAAAACTACGTGTGAACGCTGTTTAACTCTAGGAACTATTTCCCAGTTCCTAGTTCATAAAATCGCAATCGCAATTACAATTCCCGCATCATGAAAAATGTATCTGGTATTTCGCGGTTCACAGATAATTAAATTGGTCTAATCCAATTCCCTAAAATAACCATTCTCCCATCTCCCCCCCCCCTCCCGATTGTCTACGAATACCGACTTCGGCAAAAGACCGACAACGATGAGCGGCTGCTAGATAGATATACGTATGCACTTGTCGCCAGTGTCACTTTATCATCAGTGTGCACTCACCACGAAGGCGTCTGTGCGCGGGCTGCCACGACGCGGCAGTGAAACGTGCCGGTGTCGTTAAACCCGACCGCGACTTTTTTCCGGTTCTATAGTTTTAATAGCGTGTAAACTAAAGCGCCCCGTGTGAGGCGGCTTCACGCACGCGTGCGTGAGTGTCTCGGCCGTATGAATACCGTAGAACCCCTGGCAGAGATCGCGCCAAGCCACACGCACGACTCGCGTGCGATTTACTGCACGCGGATGTGCGATACTTTTTTTGCAGTACTACAGTTTACAGTAGTTTTTGTTGCTTTTCTTCACGTCACGGTGGCGTGGTGGCCGCGGGCTCTCCACACGTCCCCAGGCTCCAGCTAGTAATTGATATCTTCATATGTCGCTGCTGGCCCGTCGGCATCGGCGCGTTACGGCACTAGCTCTTGTACTATTCGCTCTCTTGCAGAGCGAATTTCGAGCCTGCCATGTGGCAGAGCACGCGATCGAGTGTATGAATTAGATGCCGTGAAGTGTTAGTGCACAGAGAAACCCAGTCATTCCGTCAGTGGTTTGTCTAAAGGGGGGCTTATGTCGGGCTTTGCGAGCCGACTCGAATGGAAGCAACTGGATTTCGAGCAACTGGAAGCGATCAGCAGCGACTAGTTGCGTCCAGTTGCCCACTGTTCTATTCCGAGCAACTAGTGGCGGCCAGTCGCAGGCAGTCACGTCGCAGTCGACCGACCTAAGCACTGCAGTCGCAGTGAATTGCAGCCAGTTGCTTCCAGTCGAGTCGGCTCGCAAGCCCGACATAAGCCCCCTTTACTCGTATAGAAAACCACCCACGGGTAGTACAGTCGTGACGCAGCAGCAGTAGTAGTAGTAGTAGTAGTAGTAGTGCTCATGGGGTCTATGTCCCCCAGGGTACTGCCGGAACGTACCCTTGGTACGGTCCGGTATACCGGAACGTACCCTCGTAACTATTTGATATGGTTAGGGTTAGGGTTAGGGTTAGGGTTAGGGAGTAGGCGTAGGCGACTCCCTAGACTCGTTAGTGGAGTAGGCGAGGTACGGTCCGGCATATTAGATAGTACCAGGGTACGTTTCGGTATACCGGACCGTACCCAGGGTACGTTCCGGCAGTACCCTGGAGGACGTAGACCCTCTCAGCAGTAGTAGTCAGCAGCAGCAGCGGTGACCGATCGACGCCCAATCCTGTATTCCGTATGCGAACGCATGTTGCATGGGTGGGTGGCTTCAATACACTCAAGTATATATATATATATATACGTAAAAACTGGGAAGTCACAAAAACTATGACTGTGCAACACCACACATCCAAGATAGGTTTATCCAAACTCAGTCACTTCATTACTTCAACCCTTGCCACCGAACAGAATCCGGTATGGGATCGGGCCCGAGCATATACAGAGCCAACAAAGCAAGCCAGCTCCTGGGTTTGCAAACGTATTTTCGTGTCTAACTTCCCAACCCCGCGCGGATCCTGATCGTGGGTTACAGCGCTATTTGCTTTGATGCAGCTGTCAGTAGTCGACTCGTAAATATAAACTGTGCGTATGTGATGATGAAAGGCTTATCGGATATTTCTTGCATAATACGGCGCTTGCGCAGTTTCCTCATCGTAAAGTACTTCTTAGTAGTTTTTCCAAAGTTATTCCCATGTTTTCACAGGTTTCAGTCACGGCTGTGGTGAGTGGTTGCGGTTCTTAGCCCACCAGCCTGTGTTACCTATATGCCGTCCACCCGTGTAATCCGTAGCATGTGCCGTCGTTATAAGCTGCCCGTCAATGCGAGAGCACCGCGCGCTGTGTGAAGACTTAAGTAAGCGATGGCGTTTGTGTGGCCGTGGCCGTCACTCCGCGGTAAACACGATTAACAAAGTGCCGCGCGTGTTTCCCCAGTGATCGGCTGGGCCACTGTCCGATTATGGGAACGGTCGGTCTTCGCAGCACCCGTCCGTGAACCCGGTGCCAGAGCCGTCTCCATTATGAGGGGGCCTCCTGTCCGTCTGGCGGGCGTGTGTGTGGAGTTATGGGGAGGACGTGCTGATTAATGTACCCATCTGCATGTTGTGCTGCACGCGAGTTTTTAAATCGTAGGATGGCGACTGAAGGATAGGACGGTAACTGATGGTGACGTAGCATGGTGACTGATTAGGGATAGGGGCAGGGTATTAAAGCACGAATAATTTATCAATCTTCAGTCGCCATCCTACGATTTAAAAACTCGCGTGCTGCCCTATATATATGTGTGTGCGTGTGCGTGTGCGTGTGCGTGTGCGTGTGCGTGTGCGTGTGCGTGTGCGTGTGCGTGTGCGTGTGCGTGTGCGTGTGCATGTGTGCGTTTGCATGTG
>NW_014577109.1:502752-505119 GCF_000485595.1 Priapulus caudatus | reverse complement strand
CTCTCTCTCTCTCTCTCTCTCTCTCTCTCTCTCTCTCTCTCTCCTCCCTCCCTCCTCTCTCTCTCTCTCTCTCTCTCTCTCTCAATCCCTGTGCACACATTTAGAGCGATTACCTCCCACGTGCTCACCTGTGCAAACAGCACCGACAAGCACACCTGCAAGTAGTTCATTCCATCTCGTCTCGCTCGTTTATTTCGGGAAGCCTACAATATGCATATTTTCCGCTGGCGTTTTCGCAATTATTTAAAACTGGCTGTTGCAATGATTCGGGAAGCTCGCAGCAGACACTAGCTGATGGGTGTGAACGGGAATGGCACTATACGATGGGTCTGTGGACTGTGGACGTGCGCACACACACACACACACGCTGATGGGCTGATGTGTTTGGTGGGAGAAGAGTCAATGAGCTATAATAGGGAAGCAGTCTAGTGAATATGACAAACACTACTCAGCACGACACGTTGGGGTAGAACAGTGAGGAAGGGTCTTATGGTTTGCTGCTGTGCATACAGTGACTGTTTTGTGAACTCCGTGCATCAGTGTTTGTCTGTATATATGTTCCATACGTGAACCGATATAATGTGAAAATGTGAAAATAATTCAGCATAGAGCATTGTTAATCATTTAAAGGTTTAAAACAAAAACTAAATCGTGATTACTATTAGGAATATATTTATTTGTTTGGCTGCATATCGGTGACTTCGTGACATCAGGAGGAGAAGCCTGGTGTGTTCAGCTGTCACTAGTGACGGTTAGAGCTTTATCAGCGTTTGACAGTCTCGTTGTGTGCACACATGTCGCTGAGATTCTTGATGAGCTTGTGGTGCTCGATGTGCGTAGGTACATGCGTATGGCAGCCGCCTGTTTAATTTCGTTTTTGAGCACAATTTGATAGTATAGAGTGAATTATTGAGGTCTAGGCTGCTATCGGCTGTATGAGGCAGATAACACGATTATCAGAGGCAGAGATGTCATTGTTATTAGGTATTGCTAATGAGTACACTGGTGAATTTGTCGCGCAGCACAAATTTTCTCATGAAAATTACATCAGCGCAGTATTTGCAAAGACATGCAAGTCTCATCAAATGTAATTATCATCATCAGCAGCGGGGATTCTTATAGACCAGGTGTATAATGAAAATAACAAAATAGGAAGAGGCGGATGATATACAGTGAAGTGTTACTAATGTGATTTTGTCGTTGTCTTCTCGCAGGGCTGTGTTACACGTGCGGAGAGAAGGTGACAGGTTCGAGCCAGGCATGCCAAGCCATGGGACACCTCTATCACACCAACTGCTTCGTCTGTTGCTCATGTGGTGAGTACACTGCCTCCTGCTGATGACAGGAACTAGCTGGCTGCGATTTCTGTAGTGTATATATATGGGTCCGCGCGACTAGTAGGATTGCAAGGGAATTGAGTAGCAATGACGTATATAGGCGGTTTACATTGCGATGTATAGTGTAGAATTTCTGCGTAGTTATCATAGTTATCATTGCAGTTTTATTGCGTGCGCATGAAGTGCAATTCGATTTGCACGGATATTCCAGTCTTGTCCAATACGTTTATCGTCACAACTATATATACGAGATAACCCAGTTTCATCATTGGTACATCATCCGTCGGTTTCCCAATTCTTGCCTCAATCCAATTTCCCTTTTTTGATCCGAGGTTTTCCTTGCAAATTCTGCAGCAGCTCTTACTTTTTTCTTGCGGATTGGCGAGTATCTTCAGCGGCATAATAATCCTCATCTGATGGAATTCGCGGGCCGGGAGATATATATAAGTAAAAGGATATTCGGCTTCAGCGTGGTTTTCTACCGTGAAATCGGTGCGCGGTTTCTCGCGACAGAAATGGTAACCGGTGTAGCGAAACACCGACGAAATGTCTGGGTAGAGACAGGTTCAGCGGTGCATGGTGATGAGTCTTTAATCGTAGCAGTGATGCTGACATCATAGAGCTACAGCTTGCGAACAGTAGTTCGGCCGACCAGTGACAACGGTAAATAAATAAAAAAAGGTGAAAATGAAACAATGTGAAGTTCCACTAGCCAGTGCCCAGTGAAGCCATCGCAGTGACAATACTATGTAGATTGTTATTAGCTGAGCTAATAACAATCTACATAGTATTTGTCACTGCGACAGTGCTCTGTCAGTTAAGTCAAATCAGTATTAGTTGACGTAGTGTTCGTAGGAACAGTAGTGTGGTGATGATATTGATAATGACGACGACGACGACGACGACGACGACGACGACGACGACGACGACGACGACGACGACGACGACGACGACGACGACGACGACGACGACGACGACGACGACGACGACGACGACGACGACGACGACGACGACGACGACGACGACGACG
>NW_014577109.1:488864-497656 GCF_000485595.1 Priapulus caudatus | reverse complement strand
CGTTGTGAGAGCAGATTTTAAAATATTTGCATCGTTATTATCAGTATTCACATATTCTTCGCTCTGTCTGGCTATATGCAAACCTGCTAAACATAACCACCTGAGCGGCGGCGACTGGTTACGAGTCGTTAGCCTGTAGAGCGAACTATAATAAGTAGTACATGGGTGTTGTAGCGGCAGTAAGGATAAAAGCGTGGGCAATATAACAGGTTTTCCGTTATCGTAAAAAGTGAGATGGACTCGGTTGTTAGAAAAAAACGCTACGCATCGCGGTGCCGTTGCTCTACTGGGAGCTCAACGGCGCGCATACGCCACGTATATATATATAATATCAGGAGTGGATAATAGAAGACTTCTTAATAGATCATAGATAATAGATCTTAAATAATAGATAATAATAGATAATAGATCATAGATAAATAGATCTTCTATTATCTACTCCTGATAATATATATATATATATATATCAGAAGTAGATAATAGGGAAGGAGTGTGACTTCAATAAACAAGGGCAATTCGTCATTTACTAGCTTTAGAATGCCTACGATTTACTAGCTGCCTTTTGTTTCAAGTTAGTCGGTTTATACATTCGTTTTGCTGGCAACAGAATGGATAATCCGTGTCGTACTTTTAGTCAATATCTGCCGGTTTGCGGGTGTTATACGAGGAAACGATTTCCACGATGCTAGGCGAATGTACTGTGGTACGATTGAGCTCAGTTGGTTGAATTACGCCGTAGTAAATCGTAGGTATTCTAAGGCTAGTAAATGACAATTTCCCTTGTTTATAGAAGTCACACTCCGTCCCTATTATCTACTTCTGATATATATACATATAGCGTTCCTCATCCCGTGCGTCTCTCCAGCTAGGCTCGGCGCTCTCTCGCGCGGAAAGCGGAGCTCGCGCGAGGATTTTAGATGTCGCGCTCTGTTAGCCTCTCTCGCACTACCATAATCTTGAGGGAATGAAACGTGTCAAATTGTCACGAAAGGGGGAGGGGCGCAGTGCTGACAGGCTGGAGTATACAGCCACGTGTACGCTGCTGGGTTAGAGTCGCCGTAGTAAGGTATAGACGCGTCGCAGAGGTCCGCGTACAAACGTGCACGTACACGTGTACGTAAGACGTGTATGTACAGACGTAAACGTGTACGTACACGTCGTACAGTCGTGCACGTCGGCTGCGATAGAAGATACACGCCTATCAGTGAGGGAGGGAGGAGTGCATGATAAAATCTTCCGTGCGCGGACGGGGCCGGCGTCTAGTCACTGCTTCCTAGTCTACTCGCTGTCATATCGCCGTTTGCAATCCGAAAGCGATATTTGTCTCCAACGACCAGCGCGAAACCTTCTGTGCGACCGACTTCATCTACGCGCTGTTTGCGGTTAGTCGTGGTTTGCTAGATGAGCGTTTCACGTGAGGATTCATTGTGTTGGTCGTCCCCTTGAACGTCGCGTCTGTCTGATGACGAGCCGTGCTAATAATCCATCCATCGCCTGCTAGCTATCGATTTCTCACAGTCGAGAGACAATGCGTACGTCTTCGAGCCGCATCTTCCCCGGCTAATCTCGCCATGCAGCGCACTGTGGCGCAACATACACGCCGGTCCGTAAGGTAAAAAAGAATTCGTGAAAAAGGTCAATGAAAAATCCCGAAAAAAAATCACGTAAATCCGTAATTCGTCCGCGTGGATCGGTGATGGAGGCGATGAGCGCCGTGTGGCACGGCCATGTTGCAACGTGTTGCCGTGTGTTGCCATGCGCACGTCCGTTATGTTGCCATGTGTCCGACATGTTGCCACGTGTTGCCATGCGTGTCCGTTTTGTTGCCATGCGTCCGCCATGTTGCCATGTGTGTCCGACGTGTTGCCGTGTGTGGTGTCCACCGTGATGACATTTGTTGTTATGTGTGTCAGCCATGTTGTCGCGTGTTGCTGCATGTTGCCGAGTGTTGCCTCGAGTCGCCACCAGCCCGCTCATCCTCCGAGAGGTGTTTTCTCATCGCCGTGCGCCATCGTCAGTAGAAGGCAATTTGTCGGCGCAGGGGAGACAGCGGATCGCTCCCATCGAGCGGTCTCGCACGTAATCAGTGTAAAGAACTCGACACGGTGTCAGCAGCACGTCTGGCTGTCGGCGGGGGAGGCGACGGCGGGGGAGGGGACGGCTCGCATATCAGAATAGCAAGCAGATCTTTCCTGTAATTAAAAATTCCCCACCATGACATAAGAATAAACTAAATTAGAATTTTATATATATCTATACTCGTGGTTATTAGTTTAGGCTCGCGAATTACGCAAAATCTAAATTTCGTAAAATTTTCGCGCTACAAACCAATTCAATTCAATTTCGACACGTGCTGCTCGCATTAATTGCATTTCAGCAGGGTTGCACATGCAGCGTATTACAGCCTGCGACGGCTGTACCCT
Source organism: Priapulus caudatus (assembly GCF_000485595.1). Lineage (NCBI taxonomy): Eukaryota > Metazoa > Priapulida > Priapulimorpha > Priapulimorphida > Priapulidae > Priapulus > Priapulus caudatus. Next base: position 495,233 of record NW_014577109.1, on the reverse strand, counting down.
GCCCCCCTCTCTCTCCGCCTGCGACGGCTGTACCCTGCCCCCCCCCCTCTCTCTCTCTCTCTCTCTCCCTATGTGTAATGTGCCCTGTCTCTACCTCCATCCCATCGTGCCGTAATTGCTATTAATATTTGCTGCTGCTTGTGTTTTCCAGTATTCGGGCTTCCAGCAGACCGCGGAGAAGTGTACAGTCTGCGGGCATCTGATCATGGAAATGGTGAGTGCTCTGATACTTTCTCAACAGGTTTTCACTGAAGGGACAGAAGCGGTTTCGTAAACGATAACGTTCTCTCAGCCCGTCTAGAAAGCAGTCGTGGGTGCATGTACATGTTTGATGAAGATGATGCTTCGTAAGTTCCCGGTGGTAGTCACTGGCAGCAAGATCAAGCCCGCACGTACAGCACACACGCGCGCCATTGACTATATATACAACTATATACATATATAGTTGTATATATATAGTCAATGGCGCGCGTGTGTGCTGTACGTGCGGGCTTGATCTTGCTGCCAGTGGTGGTAGTAGGTGGATGCTTCACATACAGTATAAAATTCCAAACACTGGTAATGAGGAAGAAACCTTGCTTGTTCAGACTGAAAAACTTGTAACTATAACCAGTCGAGCAAAACTAAAACGTAATCCTTTAATTGATAGAAAGGCAAGTGAACAAAAAGTGCATCGTATGGCGCGCTCACAGTTTTGCAATCTTGTTCTATGCGATTATCATAAATGGATTTATAATATAAATAATATATATATAATGATAATATACAATGAGCAGCAGCCATCTGCTGGATGTAGACACTCCCTATCAAGATCCTCATGGTATACGCACGGCCCAGTCTTTGATGTTTTGAACATGCTGAGTTTACAAAAAACGAATGTATAAACGAAGAAATAGCAGCGACTGTTTTTGCGTAAGCTGCAAGTCTACGGTGGCTTTGGAGATGTGTGTTGCTGTTAGTGTGAAATCTTTCCTAGAGGGCAGCAATGCCAGACATAAATTAATTCATTAATTAATATCATTAAGAAATACTGTATTAACTAAAATCTTTTTTGTAGTTTGTAATAGGTTAATAGTCAATAAAAACTAATATTGGCTGAATAATAGTGAATTAAAATAATCCATGATTACTAGTGATTTAAGGTATGACAATTGACTTTATAATAAATCATGCTCTTTGATTTATCTTGAAAAACGTGGAATGTCCGCGACACGTGTGTGTACTCGATCTATCCAAGCGCACCGCTGACACGTCAGCTGAAGAGGGCGTGCATTCAAAGCAGTCATTTCTCTGGCGAGAAAAATGTCAGGTTTAATACTGCGTGTCTGCACAGTGACAGGACTGAGTTCATAGTTTGGGCGTAATTTGCAATCGTTCGGACAGTTTTCTCTTTCATGTCATGCTGAAATTTTGCATATCGCGTGGTCTGCGTACATGAATAAGTGCGCTATCAAATTATTTCCGCCACACGCCCTCACTATTACACGAACGACAGAAAACGTATAAAATAGTGGATATTACAGTTTCTCATGGCAGAGAACAGTGAGAGCTATGTGTGCACACTTGTTAACCCGCATGTGGAGATCGAGTGCGTGTACGCGTGTACAGGGGCGTACTCATGTGCGTACGCTCGGGTGAGTTCTCGAGTGTACATGCACGGACGTACTCATACTTAGATATAATCAAGAGCTTATAATAGAGAAGAGTATGACACCGTTTTAACAGCGTTTTGCATAGTTTTCAACTTGTAAATATTCTATCAATATGTGAATAAATATATTCAAACTTTACCTTGTTTTCGTCTATGATTCTCTCTTAATCATAAGACACCACCAATTTACCTGAAAATCGCATGTTCTTCAAAAAAGTTATTTGAATACGACACGGTTTTACACAGTTTTCCCAAATGTTCGCATGTATTCGGCGCAAGTTTATTATCGGATTAGTGTTCTATTGTCTATGACGGAACGCTGGGGGCTGTTGGGGATATTATATAGGCATCGAATTTTATATTCAGCGTGTAGCATTTCCAGCGTGCTAGAAATAAATGTGTGCTCACGGCGAGCTAGCAGCTGATGTTAGCCGTGTTGCCATCGTGTTCTTGATGATAATTGGAAGCGAAACAAGTGCTGTTACTGTGCTTATACCTAATATCCTCAACAGCTAGCTATAGCCCACCCGTAGTTACAACCTGGTGCTGCCGCCGCATATCAACATGCGCCGAATACATGCGAACATTTGGGAAAACTGTGTGAAACCGTGTGGTATTCAAAGAATTTTTTTGAAGAACACATACGATTTTCAGGTAAATTGGTGGTGTCATTATGATTAAGGGAGAATCATAGACGAAAACAAGGTAAAGTTTGAATATATTTATTCACATATTGATAGAATATTTACAAGTTGAAAACCATGCGAAACGCTGTTAAAACGGTGTCATACTCTTCTCTATTATGAGCTCTTGATATAATGTAAACACTATTTTCTGATTAACTGTATTAGAAGATAAACATGACAGCCGTGTCGGCATGAAATTAGCCTGCTATATTGCATTGATATGGCAGAACTATTCAGAGAGAAATGTACACGTGCAAAATCTACACCGTAAGTATGAAAATCAAAGGTGCAAGGGAAAATAACAGAGTATGCCGAGGTATATAATCGATCCGAGTAGATTTCCTATATTAAGTTAGTACAGGTACATTTTGAGTATACATCAGCATGCTTCTTGCTCATATTAATTGATTCAATCAGCTTTGTGGGATATCTCAACAAAAACCGAGTTAGGCGGAGTTTTTCATTGTCTCATTAAATATATCTGGAATAATCAGTGAAAACATTCCTTCCCCTAGGTCCAAGACAAATTTAGTAGATAGATATTAGATGACATAATTAGGTGAAATTTTCTCGTAACCCGACTCACGGGGGGTCGCCCACAAGACGGAGGCAGATCCGTTTTATGAAATAATTTCGTAGCAAATCTAAATGATTCAATAAAGGAATAAAGGTTATATTATAGATGGGTGCCACATGAAGCTCGTGATCTCGTGGGATAAATTCGTTTTCGAGCATTATATTGGTTTTACCGGTTAACGGAAAATAATCAAGCCGGCGAAATCTTCAAGGTCTGCAGCAGTTATTCAGCCACGCTCAACGCTTCACGAGTGTACATCGAATGTACAGTAAGCTATGATAGAGACCTCATTTGCATTACGTAAGAACACATTCTTATTATCAACATGTACCATGTTATTATAGTTTTTCTGAAATCCAAATGAACGAGGGCGTCTAAGAGGAAGTGCGCACCTAAACGCAACACTTGTTAAAAATATTTGCATCGTATCTATCAGTATTCACATATTCTCCGCTCTGTCTGGCTATATGCAAACTGTAATATAACCACCTGACCACTGCTTACAGTCTGTTAGCTGTAGAGTCGAACTATAATAGTAGTACGTGGGTTGTAGCGGCAGTAAGAATAAAAGCGTGGCAATATAACAGGTTTTCCGTTATCGTAAAAAGTGAGATGGACTCGTTGTTAGAAAAAAACGCTACGCATCGCGTCTCGTATGCTAGAGTGAGCACACGCTACGGGTGTCAACACGCTCAACGGCGATTAATAATTCAGAACTTAACATTTACAGCGAATTTACAAACATTTACATAAGCTCAACATTTCGACGCGCTTCGTGGCAGATTTTCGCGTTTGCCTCGCAATCACTTTCAAATTAAATCGGAATTTACGATGGGTAGGTGGGATAGACTGGCTGGATAGCGTCACGCAGAGACACAGGCGAACATGCAGACAGACATTCACGGAGAAACCGCGTGCGCGCGTGCACGCACACACACGCACACACACACGAACACACGAACACACGAACACACGTGCGGCCACCCAGATGGCTCCGTATAACATACACCCTACACCATATAGCACATAGAATATAGCATATAGCACACAGCCTATGGCGTATAGTACATGGGAGGGATATAGCACATAGCCTATAGCGCATATCCTGTAGCATATAGCACATATCCTATAGCATATAGGACATAGCATATAGCACATAGCCTATAGCACATAGCCTATATATAGCGTATAGCACATGGCATATATCACATAGCATATAGCATAGCCTATATAGCATATAGCACATAGTATATAGCACATAGTATATAGCACATAGCCTAGAGCACATATCCTATAGCATATAGCACATAATATATAGCACGTATGGCCATATAGCCAGCCAGACAGCACTTCAGTCTGCGAGTGTTATGAGAGTATTAACCGCAGTGTAGAATCGAATAAACCCAGTGAGAGCTGTGCTTTACGATGGGAAATATCCGTATGGATTATACAGATCAGAAAGCTAATGGAACGGCAAACAAGAAGTAGGAAAACTATTGCTGCCCCGCTTTGCTCGCACATAGACCGCAAAAGAGAATGCAGTCACTAGTCTAAGCTGCTTTCTGCATGCGCTGTTTGCATGCGTGCGCTGCGGCTGGGCGTGGACGGCTTTCGCGAAAAGGTTTTTCTCCTTGTGTTAAGTCTTGTTTAGTCTTGGCGTTTGTGGAGCTCTGCACGAACCTCGCTCTGAGGCGCTCAGTGAGCGAGCGTGTATACGCCTAGCGAAATGCCGATTCGCCGACGTTACTAGTGATGCATACATCGATGATTACTAGAGATGCGAAGCGAAAACAATGTGAATATTTATTGCGGGTTAATTAAACGGCGTGATTAAACGTGATTATGCAACAGGCGGCATTTAGACGTAACTATATCCGTCGATAAAAAGGCGACTAAATTTGTCTGTCAAAGTTCGACTAGATGGAGATGTCGTGGCGCATGGGCTATAATAGCAGCGTGTAGCAGCGGTAGATAGATGATGATGATGATGATGATGATGATGATGACAATGATGATGACGACGATGATGATGATGATGATGACGACGATCATGATGATGATGATGATGACGACGATGATGATGATGATGATGATGATGATGATGATGATGATGATAACGAGCGTACCCGGTCATTGCGGTTGCGTTTCACGCGTAGAGTGAGTGTCAAATCTTTGTTATTTACTCGACGGCTGGCTGGCTGACTGGCTGGTGGCTGCGCTCTGCCCTGTGCGCTCGCTCGCGTGTTGACGGCGTTTGCTTTCGACTGCGATATTGATTTTGACACGTCGACCTATACCGGCACTATTCTACTTGTATATCAGCGGGAATATGTACGGTATAGAGTGCATCATGCAACAGACGAAGCACGCGCGAGGGCTTCACGTGTCTCTGTTGATATGGCTTCTGCGAAATGCATTGTCTGCGCGTCGCGTCGCGTCGCTCTGCCTTCTGAGAATAGCATCTGGTGTGTAGTAGAGGGAGAGGCAGCTGCTTTTAGCACGATCGTACTCGTGGTGCTCAGGAGACTGTGCAAATGTGCAGCTAACAACCTGCAGTGATTCCTCTAAGTACTTGTCGGATTTCCCCGTAGAGTGGAGGCGCTTGTACGCTGAACTCTCTCAATTCATTTATAGGAGTGTAACGATGCACTGAACTGTCAATCAATTCCAATAGTGTTTGGCTCGATAGTAATGCATCGATGGTAAAGTAATGCATCGATAACTATTATTGATAGATCACTGAACGATCGATTGGTTTCGAAAGTTGCAACTTTAAAACATCAGGTTAGTTAACTTCCCGATAAAGATTTGTTATCGCACGTAAATATGCCTGATATCAATTACCGACACTTGCGTCATTGTTGTAAATAATTAGACTGGTACCCGGCCATGTACGTATAGTTTACTCACCTATCTGACGCTCTATGCATGAGTGTGTGAACTAAAACTAGACTTGATCCAATACATAATATATTACACAGTTTTATAATACTAGTTTCGCAATAGTAACGCAATGGTTTTCAATCCCGATCCTGATTCATCATTTACGGAAATTTCGTTTCGAGTTTGTATTTCTTCTTGAGATTTTCTTATTTTAATGGCATCGGGACATCGGGTAAATAAAAACGTCGGTGGGTAGATTGAAACGGTCATACATTTGCAAACATACACCAATGTCCACCATAATCCGTGTTGTATATCCATTATAGGGGACTATTATTCGTACATCTTCACTTGTAGTCGCATCTTCTGCTATAAATATGACCATAAACCCCTGCTAAAGGTAGCTGTCCAATGTCGACATTTACTGATGGGTTACTTCTGTCATGTATTGGGCTTGCTAGTTTAGATAAAAAAAGACTTGAATAAAATGTGGGAGGTCCGTCATCGATATATCAGATGATGCCAGGTCCCGTCAACGGTACAGTCATCTATATACATAATATGTATATATA
>NW_014577109.1:458975-488854 GCF_000485595.1 Priapulus caudatus | reverse complement strand
GTAGGTGCGTGTGCGCGCGTGTGCGTGCGTGCGTGCGTAGGTGCGCGCGCGTGTGTGTGTGCGTGTGTAGGTGCGCGCGTGTGTGTGTGTGTGTGTGCGTGCGCGCGCGCGCGTGTGTGTGTGCATACGTGCGTGCGTAGGTGCGTGTGCGCGCGTGTGCGTGCGTGCGTGCGTAGGTGCGCGCGCGTGTGTGTGTGCGTGTGTAGGTGCGCGCGCGTGTGTGTGTGTGTGTGCGTGCGCGCGCGCGCGTGTGTGTGTGCGTGTGTAGGTGCGCGCGTGTGTGTGTGTGTGTGTGCGTGCGCGCGCGCGCGTGTGTGTGTGCATACGTGCGTGCGTAGGTGCGTGCGTTCGTGCGTGCGTGCGTGCGTGCGTGCGTGCGTGCGTGCGCGCGCATGGCCGGCATGGGTGCGTGTAGCAATGCGTGAGAGTTGGGCAAGGTTGCAGCAAGGGAATATGGTATTTGTACGAGATGGATAGTAGGGCTTATAGTGGTGGATGGAGGGTGTTGGTGTGTTCGCTGCTGTCGTGACTGTATGTGTTATAAGATAGACAGTTGTGAGAAATTATAGCAAATCAACAAAAGTTGTTCCATTGAAAATGCGAATGAAATAAATAATGCGTGTTCTCGTCGTCGAATTACGGAGATCGAAGATCATTGTCGTGATTGTTATGCTTCTCGTGTTAACTGTTTTCATCCCACGGTGTCGATACGTTCTGTGTCTAAGACGTGATTAGTATTAGATTGATATCGGTGCCCTTTATCAGGTAGTCCGTCCCGTAACAGAAGCTTACAGTGTAAAACACCGTCAGCACACATTATTACCATAACATCCTACGCGGGTGCGTACTATTATCGTGTATCCTTGACGATGGCTATAACGCATCGCTGATGTTGTTTGGGTTATGTTTGCTCACCGTGCGTTTTGTCTTCGCAGGATATTTGCGCCGAAGTGCAAGGTGTGTGGCAAGCCGATCACTCCAGTCGAGGTGAGTTGTGAGCACAGGCGACTGGTTTTTAATTCAGATGCGGCGGGTATTTTAGCGTTAGAATGCATTTTCGCGGCAGCGGTCGCCGTCGTCGCGGTCCGCTGAGCCCTGGCCGCGAATTCGCATCGTTACGGAGCTGTGTATGCGTGCGTGCATGCGTGCGTGCGTGCGTGCGCGTGTAGTGCGTCGGTGTATGTGTGTGCGTAGTGCGTCTATGTGCGCCCGTACGTGCGTACGCGTGAATCCGCGTACGCGTGCGCGCGCGCGAGTGTGGGTCCTGTGAATTTAAGCTGTAGTTAGTAACCGCGATCTCCGTGTTTAGCGGAGAGTGACGCGGCCGTGGCGCGCTCATGAAGTTACTTACAACCCCCTCAGCCGGAGGCACACGTGCTGCTGCTGCTGGTAGTTACAGTGTACGTGCTGCTGCCACTAGTTACAGTGTACGTACATGCTGCCGGTAGTTACAGTGTACGTACGTGCTGCCGGTAGTTACAGTGTACGTACGTGCTGCTCTAACACTGCAGCCTCCTCCGTAACTAACACTGCAGCATCCTCCGTTTCTAACACTGCACCCTCTAGCGTCACGAAAACTGCGTCTATCACACCCCACCTACTGCGTAATTTGTCGCTGCGCCAAGCACATTAATGAAGTTTCTGATTGTTTGTCAACGAGAGATTAAATTACTAATGACATTTTAGCGCGGTTTAGCGGCATTAGTGGCAGGGTTCGTAGCGGGTCTTCCAAAGTCTTATAAGTACTTATTTTGCCAAAAATAAAATAAGGGCCCTTATTAGAACTTATTTTTGGTGAAATCTTAGAAAAGTACTTAATAGTTCTTATTTTTTGCCAAAGGACCATTTTTCAACATTTTCTGCGTTGAATTTCGGCGAAACGGCTTTATATAAATATTATTAGTGTACTTTAATAAGTGATCTATCAGAAATCGCGTAAAAAAAAGTTTTATTTTGGCCTCCAGAAAGAGTCTTATAAGTCCTTATTTCAACATGTGTCTTACTACTATGAACCCTGAGTGGGTTCAAGTGCAACGAGAATGCCGGACGCGATATGTGAGACCCACAATGTAGTAGGGTCGTATATCTAGTATCTACGATGTAGTAGGGTCGTATATCTACGATATAGTAGGGTCGTATATCTACGATATAGTAGGGTCGTATATCTACGGCGTATCACATCCTCACTCATCGAGATTATATCACGTCAAATGTGTCAAAATTGGCGGCTCAGTGAGACCTGATTTGCAACAGTAGCCGCTTTCTAATTAAACACCCGCCATGTGAGACCGAATAGCTGTCAGATCTAAGGCCCCAGTGGTGTTTGAATGAATCCCCCGCTGTGTGAGACCCTGCTTGAGTAGATGTCAAACCCGTGTCAGTAACTTTATTCGTGTAAAACCGCTGAAGTGTAAAACTGGGATGTCAGACTTATATGACCGTAACGTTCTTCTCGTGTAAATCGCACGGGGTATGAAACTGCGTATATCTCGTGGCGTTATTATGAAACCACTGGAGTGGGACCTGCGGACGTATGTGGATATTTCTGTTTGTCTCGCATTGGCATGTAATTATACCGCCTATTTTGTAATTGTTTTTGAAACGTTTGATTCTACTACAAACGCATCCGTGTTTCTTGTTCCGAAAAAAAACTTGCAGTATTTATTTTTAACCATCATAAATTGATCTATATCGCGTAAGATAACATGTGCGAACGACACAAAGTGTGTGTTGCGACGATAATGAAATCCGTGATATTAAGCGTATATACGATAAACTCGCCATGCTTCAATGACTGTTAGCTAGTATTTCATATAACGCCGTCTGCCCTGTAGCTGTTTTCATAAGCTTGGGCGATTGAGTTGGGCGACTGAATGGACACACTAGGCGATTTTCAGCGAGATTCATCGGCGATTTTTCTCCCGCTGCATCACTAAAACACTCGCGCCACCTAGATTGTTAGTCATATGATTGAAAATGGCACCGTTTGATTGGCTGATGAATTGTACATTCGGGCCAGTGGCGTAGCCACGGTCGCCCCCCCCCCCTAAGATTTAGAAGGCTACCTTATTTAAACCAGCAGGACTGTTTCAAGTCGATAAAACATGCCAACAACATGCACCCCCCTCCCCTAGATTTAATCCTGGCTACTCCACTGATTCGGGCGACTCATTCGCCGACCCGGACACACTATGCGATTGTAGTCGCGCGACTCAAATAATCGCCCGATTTTATCAAACATGTTTGAGTCGCCCGACTCGAAAATCGCCGGCGACTCACTGGACACACTAGGCGAGTTACGCGAAAATCGCCTAGTGTGTTGGGGGCTATATAGTCCCTCCCTCTGCGTGCTGTACGGATATGCGTGTAACCTGTACCGGAGTAGGCCATTCCCTGTGAAACCCCTGCTGCACGGAATCGACGATAGATGTCCAACAGAAGTCACTTCCTAATTGAACCCTTGGTGTGCGCGCAACTTTTTTTAAATGATGACAGATGATCGTACCGCGGTAACCAATTTTCTTATTAAAAAAACTCCCATGGTATTATAACGACGTGTAGTGGACACTGCGTCTCCTGGATGAGAGGAACTGCGAACAGCAGCTACTGCAGCGCTGCAGATTCTCTCTGTGGTTGGCGTGAGGTCTGGCTGTCTGATGAAGCTTGGCCATACGAGATGTTGATCGGAGCGATAACAGGACACGGCGGTCACTAGTCGCGATTAATCTTCTTGTAAAACCTCCCTAATTGCAGAGCATCCACAATCTGTCGTCGGTTCTGATACATACGTGTGCAGAGAGTGGTGGGCGGAGAGCACAAGCTGCTAACGTAATGTCGACCTGCTTCTCGGATACAAATGAGTGGCTTATTTGATGGCGCGCGCGTCCATTTCTAGCGTGTTTTCGCATCTTGTTGTCAAATTTTCGTTTGTTATTAATAAATTCCGCGCTAAACATTGATTACAGCATACACGCATGGTGAACCGCTGGGCCGGTGTACGTCCTGTAAGCCATTAAACATCTCGGGTTCTCCGCTTGTTCTCCTGCAGCTCTTCAGAACCAGCAACTTATAAGTGATATAAAGTGATAGCGAAATCTCAAGTTAGAGTGGCCGCATTCATAGCCTAGCGAAAGTGTAATTTAACTTCCCTGTACAAACCGTTTGCGTTGAACAGAAGTGTTGTCACGCGATGCCGCTCATCCAGTACGTAGTTTCAATCCTCCATGTGCGAAACCACGCAGCTGTTACTTTGTGTGGATAGAGTAGATTTCTGTGTCAATACTGGGGTTGAAGAAGTGATTTCGAAATAGTCGCACGACTCGCACCCATAGGACTAACTACGAAATCGTTTTCACGCTTTCGACATAATCATATATCTATCAGAAATTATTTAAAGCAATACTTGCTTACAGTCGAAAGATATATGAATTAGGTTGATATATCTACATATATGCTACAATATAATAAACAATTCGTGATCTAATACATGTAATATCTATCGTACGTAGTTTACAACATGTTTTATCATGAGAAATTTAGTACTTATTTCGGATATTTATTAGTGGTGATGCCATTCTCTCGTCGCCTTATGCTCTCATGCAGGTGATGTCATCCCTAATTTTCTATAATTCCTCTCATACTCTCTCCCAATTACACGACCGTATTATTTGAGGAGGCCGTCTCTCCCCGGGACCACCTCCTTGAACGCGCAGCGCTAAGGCAATTACCAAGATTGGCTCACTGATTATGGTTTCTCAGTAACAAACTCGAGCTTCGTTGAAGGCGCGCATTTATTAGCGCTGCTGGGCTCAGGTAATTTGTCGCAGTCATTATCCGCATGACACTTCACTTGGTTTTCCCCTTCTTCGGTCTTGGCAGGCAGCAGGCGGCCGACCGTTTGCCGTCATCCTATATCCGGTGCTCCTTCACATACGCCTCCGCCGCTGTATAAGGACACTCTAAACAAACCTCCCCCTCTAACATGCTATCGCCCGACGTCGGCGCTGTGACTAGTCTAGCTTTAGTTCACTCACTTACTAGTGCCTTCGGACTGCTTATGATTTGGTCAGTGCACGTGAAGTGATTGATTTGTATTCTATTTATGTTTGTATTTATATTTATGTTTGTTTGTTTCTATTCGTATTTATATTTATATTTATATTTATATTTATATTTATTAGAAATTAGCGTTTGGATGCGCATTGTGCGGCTTTAAAGGAATAATAGGTCTATTGATTATGCAATATTGACGAATGCTAGAGTAACTGGCACCTTGTGTAGTTAATAAGTACATTACCTTATAGCCAAACGCGTATTAGTTTGTCCAATATCACTGCTGGTTTTTACGAAATGTCGAAATCCGCAGTCCAAGAAATCAGTTGTTTTACAGTTTCAAACCGCTGCCGGCGAAGCGGGTGTGATACAGATTTATAGTGCACCGGACATTTTCGCACGCATGCTCGGCCGTACGCAATGCTATCATCAGTGATTTCGTAAACATGGACGCTCGCGATAAGGCACTTTTTGTCAGGGCTGTCCACGTGCGTCCGTGATTAGTACGTGTGTTTTACTCTATTTCCATGTTTAGTCCGTGGCCGTGGTTACACCACTGACACCTCCGTTTCATCTGGCGTCCGAAACATACGGGCCGCACAAATGTTTACGTCATCGCTTGACTCCTGGATGACATTTACGGCACGTAAATGATACGTTGATACATATCAACAACCGATTTCAAGTCTTGTTTGTAATGTAACCAGCAGTGATATTGGACAAACTAATACGCGTTTGGCTATAAGGTAATTTACTTATTAACTACACAAGGTGCCAGTTACTCTAGCATTCGTCAACATTGCATAATAAATGGACCTATTATTCTTTTTAAAGCAGCATCAGCAGAAGGAAATCGATTTGGTTTTTTTCTGGATGGAGCGTGAAATAACGTGTGATGGTCAGTGCGGGCTCTTGGTTAGGATTAGGTGCGATAGGATTATTGCCGGGGCAGCTAGCTGGCACGGTAACATCGGGCTGTGTCCGTCGAGGAATAGTTGATTTACGTTACGTTAATTTAGTTCATTACAGATCTATGAATATCAAGAAATTGTCGTAAAGTATGTCACATCGCAATGACGTGGACCGGTAACAACTATCACTATAATTAAAGTGATTACGTCACCGTAAAGAGTGAAAGTAAAAAAAATATGTCCACTAACATTCACAAAATGTAAGTGATTCTGTTCACTTTTTATGGTTAAAGTGCTGCATTATACTTCCTATTTTGCTATTTCATTCGATGTGAACAAACACTCGTGACTCGTACATAGCCCATAGCAAGCATTTAATGTCGTGATCAATATATCAAATCGCCCAGGTTTTTTGGATTTTTAACTAGTTGAGAAACAATCTCATCAGGTAAGAATTTGAGGATACATTTAGTCCCGTTAGTACTTACTTTTCATGTAAAAAAAATTCAAGACAAATTTTACAAATATACAAATAGAAAATTCGTGACGAAGTCTATTTAAAAACATCTTTCTAAAAAAATGTCAGCCTTGTGATAGACTACTAGGTCTTCACGCTTAGTTAAGTTTATTAATTGGTCCGGCATGGCCCCGGTAAAGCTATACACTTAAACATAATTAGCATGCTTGGAACGGATGGGATGTACTTGATCCGCAAACGTGACTTTCTGAATTGAGTGTGAAGTGTTAGGCTTAGTTACCGCCCCTATGTGGAGTGGCGGTAATAGAATAACATGCACGGAACCTTTTAATCGACCAACTAAAACGATGGTCAACGTGAACGCGAATATCGTGAAGCGAGGTGCGGTACACCAAGTACTCTTAGCCCTCGATTATCCGAACGAGACGGGCGGGAATTATTTTGTTCGGATAACTGATCTGATCGTAAATAAAGGAACCCATACTGAACATAATTACTGTGCGTAAATAAAGGAAGGCAGATTACGTCAGCAACTGTACCGACTGTTTCCAGTCCGTCTGTTTCCAGGCAACGTTACGTCAAACGCGCGCCGCCTATCTAGCTTTGTACAGCGCTAAACAAAGGAAAGGTGAAATCTTTCTTGTATATCTTCAAATATCTTTTCTTGAATTATGAATAACACGAATGAATTTAAATATTTAATTTAACGCAGTGCCTACGCGTCCGGTCATCCATTACAAAACTCAGCACAGATTCCCAAATCACGTCACGATTAGGCCACGCCGCCTTTCAAATCGTTGATTTTACTGGATTTACTATTGCTTCAAAAGTTACAAAAACACATTTTTTTGATAAAATACCTAAAGGTAAGTAATATTATGGTAAACACTTATTGTTTATTGTTTTTTAACTGTCAAAATATAGTTGGGTTCACGTGAGAAATATATGACCGGACGCGTACCCTGTGAACTGGACGTCCGGTAACCGGACGCGTAGCCACGGTCTTAATTTAATTATCTCAAAATAAGCCTTCAGTTCGGTGCAATATTGAAATTAGCTTGAATTCTTCATAGCCTCTGAATAGTGGGTGATCCAACGTGTCACGAGTGGTCTAGTGGCTTATTAAATATTCACGGGACCTTGAGATCTTGTTCGGATAATCCGAAATTCGGATAATTGATGTTCGGATAACCGAGTTTTGACTGACTACACAAACGCACACATGCACGCACACACGCACGCGTAACCTCTCTTTGCTGATGTCATTACTGCGCAGCGAGAAATACTACTGCATTTCTCGTTCTTGGTAAGTTAAAGCAAGTTAGCGAGTGAATGCAATCGCGGAGCCAACGCTGTCAGGGTCGCCGGCAAAACGATATACCCGATGCGCGGCCCAGCGGCAGAAAAGTAATTGTATCTCTCCGTGGAAACAAGATATACTTCAGGTTCTACTCGGAGAAAAACTCGTGATTGTATTTGCTTAGCCTTTGAGGTGTCACTTCGATTTCGACGTGTGTTGCGCGATAGGATATTGCAATTCTTCCAGGGGTAAAAGTCGAGCGGTTTTTGGTTTTTGGTTTAGATAGATCTAGAAGGACACGTGTGGTTTTTCTTTTAATCAGGGTCGTTGTTGTGTCAAACAGTATTCGTTTCAATGATATTGACCCTTGTGATGTAAAAAAAAGATTGGTTACAGACAGGCGCCCTGTATGTTATTATAGCTTCCGCGTCTGGCTTCCACCAAACGAAACAGGTTGTCCAGGTTCTTCATCAGTTCTGTCATACATAACGCCTATAAAATACGCCCATATGTTACACAATGCAGCTTTTTGTGTATATTCGAAATGAGAGCAATCTTTGCCTAGATCGTGCTGCCGCCTACTGGAAAACACATTCTTGACAAAGTACCCTGACTCTAGGCAGTTAGACGCCCAGCATTAGCACTGACAGCTGGGTTGCGCTGATAATAGGTAGCACTACAATGTCCTGTTCGTTTGAATATTTGCATACTATTAGATATGAATAAAACCTATTCGTGTTTATTCACTCATGATTCTAAGTATGCACGAAAAATAGTTATTATAGTTGACTATTTGAACTAAACTGTGCTGTTTTCCTTTAACTAGGGTACAGACGAGACGGTGCGTGTGGTTTCTATGGACAAGGACTTCCACGTTGATTGCTACCAGTGTCAAGTAAGTCAACTAGACATAAGGTTGAAAGCATAGTCAATGCGTGTATCTTTTAGTCAAAGATAATATAGCTGATAGCAGTTCCATGTGTATTGTTACAACTACAAATTGTCACTACGGATAACAGTGAATCTTCATTCGTAATTATGCTCGCCCGATTGTTCTCGTTTCGTTCTCTGGAATCATTTTTGCTTCAAAATACTAGTATTTGGCAATGTTGGGAGTGAGTTTCGAGTGAGAAGTGCGGTGCAAGTTTTATCTATTCGTGTTGTTATTAGCATCTGTGATACAGAGTTAAAGTTAGCTTATAGTTTTCTCATGGGCAACCTTTCTAATATATGTACTGGGCGATTGTGTTTTCGTAGTATACCCATCCAGTATACCGCTATGACCACTAGTATGCGGCCGCTCGCCATCATGATTTTGTCATCGCGCGTGTATAATGGTCGGTTTAATATAATAATTATATATAAATAATTAAACGATAATACACAATGATATAAATATATCGGTGTAAGTACCAGTGGTCGTCTCCCATTGCGGTGTCGTGGGGTTAATGAACATCTTGTTGTTCCTGAACATAAGTAGTCGTCTACCATTGCTGTGTCGTGGTGTTAATAAACATCCTTGTTGTTCCTGAACATAAGTAGTCGTCTACCATTGCTGTGTCATGGTGTTAATGAACATCCTTGTTGTTTGCGCGTGGCAGGACTGTGGCATGCAGCTGACCGACGAGCCCGACAAGCGGTGCTACCCGCTCGGTGACCACCTCCTTTGTCACGACTGCCACATCAATCGCATCGAGCACAAACGCGGCGGGCCGCCAGGACGGATCAGCGATCTCTGACCTGGTCGTGACCTCTGACCTGGTTGCGAACTCTGACCTAGTCGCGACTTCTGATCTAATCACGACCTCTGACCTAGTCGCGACCTCTGATCTAGTCGCGACTTCTGACCTGGTCGCAAACTCTGACCTGGTCACGACCTCTGACCTAGTTGTGAACTCTGAGTGAACTCTGGGAACTGATCCCGCGAGCAGCATCGTTTCGCTGTGGAATGGTGGTCAGTTGTGATTGCTGGGATCAGCAGCAGAAGCCCGATTGACCGCTAGTGTTGGCTCGCAGACGAGCGTATAAGCTTCAGCTCTCAGAGCGAGAGAGGCCAGACGGACTATTTTCATCTCTGCCGAGAGGCTGGTGTACATTTAGTTACAGCAGAAGACGGACAGACCTTCTCCACGGGTGGCCGATGAGAAATACAATATTCCAACAAGCACAACGAAAGTAGCTTGAACAATCAGCGGCTACTATCTTAACAGCCTTGCGTAGGAGGAATGATGTAAAGGTCGGAGATTTAAGGAAGCCAGTTGTTCGTGTCACAAAGCTGTCTGAGACACATGTGCCCCCAGGCTTGTTCGTCTGTTAAGAAACGGATGTAATTTCATCATGTCAGTCGCATATAATCAGCCGATAACAGGCGTTGGTGTTTTTGCTATGATAAATCATGTGCCTAATCAATGATTAATACTAAGATAGCATTGTGGAACTTGCAACACAATACTCTATGTGCTCATACAAGTAGTAAACTAATGCTGAGTTGTAGTGATGTAACTTATGCAGACTGAATGTACCTTCGCGCAAGATCTCAATGAGTGGAGGCATACAGTTTGCTTTTGTCAATGATAAATAGTTGAGCAGATCATGGTGATGATTAACTGAAACATATCATATAACTTCATTGTCTTGCTGCGGATTTATCTGTGGTGTGTGTTACGCAGATTCTAACTCCTCAAAAATGATTAACAAACCTAATGCTCAAATTTTTTGTCACCCAAATCTGGTGTAGTTATTTAGGAAGGCAATGCTTTCAGTTGTCTTTCGTACTGGAACTATGAATAACTGTTAGCCATGCCGTTTAGTTTGATATATGATGTGTCTGCATGGTTTGTCTCTCTATTCTGCTTTTGTAACTTGCATGCGGCTAGTTATTGCTGAACTCCCCCTATAGGTGGTGCTGGTAGTAACAAATGTCCATCCACAATAACTATGCTGCTTCTCTCGGCTGCAACTGTATCCGCCAATGCGATATAGTCGTGTTGAATAGCCCAGCATTTGTGATCATTGTGATTCTTCAATCCCTGTATAGCCGGATGCCTGAAGGTGAGCCAGCTATATGCCGCGATGCAGAAGTAGGTTGCAAGAGAGAAAATCGGAATTGCGTGCAGTTATATATAGTCCGAATGTTTTTTCGCAAGCCGGTTGTCATGTCTTCGATTTGTATTCGGTCGGATACCTACATGCGACTGTGTAACATTTAATCAGTTCAGACGAAGATGGCCGTGGGCGGGTAGCTGTGATGAAGTACAACATGATAACGAACTTGAGTCAATCCTTGCATTTTTATGGTGCTGGTTTGGTGTGCAGCGTATTTTGTACAAAGTGGTTTTCTGCTGACTCACCGTCCTGATTTCCCATGCCCCACTGCGGTTCTTATGCTTGCTATGTTTGTGTGGTCTGTCCTTCGAGTTTGTGTGAAAGAAGAAAAGCTGCTCTGGCAATTTTTAGTATATTTGATGCTATAGACGTTCAACGTGGCTTAGCGATCAAATGTAGAATTATTTGCAGTGTTCCGTCATTATTGTAATATTCCAGAGGAATATTATCTGTAAGGCACGCGTCTGTATGATCTGTAATATGCTTTTGCTTATTATTTGTAAAAAAAAACTGCATTCTTCTATGACACATTTTTATTAACACCGCTGCGATGGCTCAATAGTAGAGTGCTCTTCGCCTCGCATGCGGAAGGTCGTGGGTTCAACTCCCGGCCGGGTCATACCAAAGACTTGAAAAATGGTACGCACTGCTTCTCTGCTTAGAACTCAGCAAAAAGATGTTTGATGGAAACTGCGGGAACATATGGAGTAGCGCCTTATGTTTCCTACTACATGCGCAACCGAAACCCCTATGAAAAATTAGGGGCGTCTTGAAGGACGACTAATTATTATTATTATGCTATGACATCGTGTAATGTAGCATTTTATTCACTTTTGCTGCTTATTATCGTGTATAAAACTGAATGCTGTGACGCACACTGTGCTATTTTTTCAGTTTCACCGTTATGTTGCATATAAGTGACCTGTATAGTTTTGATTGAACATGGTAGTCATGATTAATTCAAGTTGGAAGTGCGTGGATTGGAGTTTTATTGCTCTTTTGTTTTCCCCGTTTCATCTGTAAATAATCTAGACATGTTGTGAAGATTGCATAAATTAGGTAATCTACAAATGTGTACACATTATATCTGTCTCGTATCTGCTATATGTGTCCAGAAATAATGTACTCTTTGAGAAATTACACTTGCAGTTTTCGCACTGCAAGCTTATCTGTCATACCTCTTTTCTACACGTGTAAGGTTGCTCAAACTCATCAGCTGTAGGTGTGCGGCAACACTGTCGATCATTTGCGTTATTAGTAGCGCTGAGAGGGTCTATGTCCCCCGGGGTATACCGGAACGTACCCTGGTACTATCTAATATGCCGGACCGTACCTCGCCTACTTCACTAACGAGTCTAGGAAGTCGCCTACGCCTACTCCCTAACCCTAACTATAACCCTAACCCTAACCCTAACCCCTAATCCTAACCCTAATCCTAACCCTAACCATATCAAATAGTGACCAGGGTACGTTCCGGTATACCGGACCGTACCCAGGGTTCGTTCCGGCAGTATCCTGGGGGACATAGACTCTATGAGCATTAGTAGCCGTGTAAGTCCATAGCAATCCATGTCTCAGCAGATTGTAATGAACTACCATGTTTGCAGCCGTCGATGCGTTAGCAGTGTGATATGTAAGGTGGGCATGTGCGTGCGCACAGTAATAGCGAGGTGTACGCTGTGTATTCATGCGACTATGCGCATACAGCTGTGTGCTGCATCGTGTGCGCATGTATGGGCACACGAGATTGTGTTAGTGTAGGGCTAAATATAGTCGGAAGCCATTTTACTGTAACGGCTGTAAACGCCGGTAGTATTTATTACGCTGTGCTGAGTGAGCACTTCCTTTTAGAACGAACGATGTCGACAGAAACGCTCCTGTTCAAATGGTTTAGTTTTTCGAAGAGCAACGGCGGATAAATCGTTTATATGAATATATGTTAAAGGTATTTTAAATGTTGATTTTATTCGATTTTAATTCGCAATCTAAGCGCCATAGTTTACGTAGATCCGTAGTCAGTTCGAAGTTTATCTATGCATCATGTCATCGCCCGTAATCGGTAGATGTCGTCAAACATCTATATTCTTCATGGCTTCAGCGACCCTGATACACTGATATATATATATATATATATATATATATATATATATATATATATATTGGTGTTTGTACATTGCCGCACCCCCATCCAACAAATCTCTTACCGTTACTATAGTTACACGATGAATAGTAGCCATGGTTGGTCGTAGCCTGAGAACAATATACATGTACAATGTAAACAATGTATATATATGCCGTTCTCGGGTCGTCGGGAGATTTTCACTGTGTATAAAGTGTGATATATACTTGGTGCGTGTCTGGATCGCGTGGACGCCCGACAGTGCTTAAGCTTGCTGCACGGTTGACAGCTTGCCGTTTATTTAATGCCTATCCGCTATTAGGGGTTGTGTGTAGTCGGGCGGCGGCTGTCATCATACAGTCACGGAAAGTAGTCCGACCGTTTCGTGTGCGCTGCGGGAGTTTTGTATTGGTTCTTGGGGACCGTCGAATTAAAAAAGTCTCGCCTTGAGTGTGCATTCGTTGATCTGGTATGTCAATGGCGATGCTAACTTTCAGTTGAGTGCGCTGGAGCCTTCATAACGCGTCCGGGCTAATTCTTTGAAGTATCTCGAGCCACGCGGCATGCGAACATTTTTCTTTCGGCCGATGATTAATTGCGACCGTAGTTATTTACCCGAAGCCGTTAAGATTGACGGAGCGGTGCGCGTGAGAACGGTCGGCCGCGTGCGCGCCCCTAGAGCGCTAGCCACTAAGATGTCAGCATCTGTGAGAGGTTGTGCAATTTCGCTGGTGTATGTTTACATGAATAAACCTATTTTTTATAAGTTAGCTGAAATTTTGCTGTGATGTTCTCCAAGCCTGATGTTCAAAACCTGACAGCTGAATGATTTCCCATGCGGCTAGGTTTGCCCACAGAAATCCTATTCTATTCTTCTTGAAATGAGGTTACTGCAGATCCCGCTATAACGTTCAAACGCTTGAAAAACATGAACATATATGTTGGCTCGTTGAAAAGCTTGTTGCGTGCGGACAGTCAGACCTGTATATGATGGTCAATCAATAGAAACCTGTAAAGTGTCTTTTATAGACAGGCGTCCGTACCATAGAGGTGTCCATTAACATAGACCTGACTGTCGCTCAGATCTGTATATACGGGTCATTTCATGGAAACCTGTAAAGTGTCCTTTATAGACAGGCGTCGTTATATTATAGAAGTGTCATCCTCTTAGTTTGTTTTTTAGCTTGTGTTAGTAGTGAATTGTAAACCTGTGTCCATTGTCCGTTATTGTGTAGCATCTAATTTCATTATCAAATAACAGCTTGACATTCGTAATTGAAACTTAACGTTAATATTTTTTACTGTAATTTTGTATTATATGGCAGCTGCCGGCTCCGTGACTGCTCACTGTGTCGTGCAGTAACTGCAGTTTACACGTACCGATCCCGGACATTTCATTCCCTTAGAGAACTATAATTAACGTGCTACGATCACATCACGCTACCACTATCAACAATACAATACCAATACAAGGCAATATTAACATCGATATAAAAAAACAATTAATCTTCTCATCATAAAACCAGCAACATTGCAATGTAAAACCGCACACCTGCTGCACATAGTAACATGGTTGTACTGTGGCATTGCGTTTATATATATATATATTCGTATTTTTCTTATAACAATCAGGTTTTCGCAAAGTGCAAGCACTGCTGATATTCTGCAGTAGGAGTAGGTAGTAATAAATAACAAGGTGAGCGATCGACTTCCACGAATGTTGTCGGCAGATGGCGCTGCCAGAGAGATATACTCCGGGCAACTCCGGAGAGAGAATAATATCTGAGCCTACCGTTAGCAAATAACACACAGGACCCGGTTCCACAGTCGTGGATTAACTCTTAACTCTGAGTTAGTGAATTAAAGTTAATCCACGACTGTGGAACCGGGTCCAGGTGACTGGGTGCCGGATACATTCGACACGCCCGATTAAGACTTTGGTAGTAAATACATTTCGTGTTTATTTACGTTTTTTATTGAGACATTCCAAGTGCCTCTGGATAAAATTCCGGATTCAGACACCATATAATACTGAGATATGTTGTCTCCACAAGGCTCCACCACCGACGCAACGACAGAAATAAGAATTACTGAGAGAAAGCTATACGATTATGATACATAGAGGAATATACCAGCGTCATCTGTCGATGCGGACGATATGCGGCAGCATGGACTTTCTGGTGACTTCATGTAACTATATTGATACCGCTTTTCTATACTAGACACCAGTAATGAGCATATTTCGATATAAACCCAATTTTTTTTTTAATTAATGGCCACACATAGTACATGACTTTACTTACGTACTACGTGCGTACTTACGTTAATTGATTTTTCTCGTTATTTACCATTATGCCTACGATTTCCCATAATTCAATTTAATTTAGATAATATAGTAGAATTTATAAAACACCGATCGCCAACTGATAGGTACCCAACATGCGTAATATTTAATTCAAATAATAAAGTAGAATTTCGAAAGTAACAATCGTGGCAATCGGTGACTGATTGGTGCCCAACATGCATAAAATTTAATTCAAATAACAAAGTAGAATTTCTAAAATAACAATCCTGGAAATCAGTGACTGATGAAATCCACATACGCACAGTAGCACGGGTCATGTGCTTGCAATACTTGCAGCACCCTCCTAATATCCGACGCTCAGCAAGCAACACGTATAGCAGATGCAGCGATGCAAGCCAAATAGGAACAAGATAAATGCCTGGCGGGCCTCTGAAAATACGCGCGATGTAAACAGACCTGCAGTAGCCTCTGCTTGCTCAACAAAGACGTATTCACCCCGCTCTTCCGATTCCTGACTGACGACGCTGCACCTAATGCGTTAACTCCGACGCGGGTCAGACGGCGGTTACGTATCGGGAAAAATCACGCAGATATAACGTATAACCATTATAGTTAAAGCAGCTATATATGTAAATCGATTCAGTAATCGGCCAATTCACGCCGTACTAGTATATCTTACGTACTATGCAGAGCTTTCCGTCACCAGCCTCCTGACTAGGGTGGACTGGAGAGGACAGGAGAACTCGCGCCTCAGTTGACTCTGTGATTGATTGTAAAAACCAATAATGACAGCCAATATCACTACTTGCGCATCTACTGGTGACTTTGCTTTAATTTTGTTTTTGCGTGCATAAGAAATATGCAATGTACATTACTTTCTCAGTTGTTGAAGATTCTCTACGGCAGATGGCGCACGTTACCGCTAAACTGTCGCCGATGTATAAGATCAGCAAAGACCGACCGGTATATAGGTCTTAGATCACACCAGAAACGATATAGTGGTAATCCTCGCGTCCAGACGCCGAACTAGTATTTTTGAAAGGGGTGGGGCTGTTAGCAACTAGCGACTAGAGTTCGACGCGTGGAGGGAGGAGCCTGGAGGAGGTACTCCCCCAATTTAAAATGTTTAATGCAGGCAGTTGTATTTGATGCTTATCTGAGTACAGTTTTTGTTTTGCTATAACTTGTAATCACAGTAATTCATTTCCAGAGTACACTTTCCTTTCTCACCTAACTTCACTCACGTAGTTGAACCGACCAAGGTCAACTTGGTACTGCTGCGACACATTGGGACTCTAGAAGAAGCAAAGAATTCCATAGATATTTAGAAGTGTAATAGCCGAAGAATACGCATATAAAGTACAGTACCAAACGAACAAGTAATATTAGCTACATTATTAGTAGGCCTATTTCATACAGCCGCGCGATGCCATTTCTACACATAGCTAAGCGCGCTCTTCTTGTTTACGAAAGCACTGCTAACAGGCGGGGGTGGCTAACCACACAATTCCATGCCCCTCCCTCTTCGTCTGCCACTGCAGTCAGTAACTAACAGGGATGCCGCACACGAGCCAGCTGTCCGCGAATTCGGAGGTGGGCTCGCCCGTCTCTTTGTATTCCGTTATTATTGAAACAGCATTGTGCACGTGTCAACACACCAATGCCCGAATCAGGGTCGACTGGTTACATCATTCTCATTAGTTCACCCCGAAATTTTCATTGTGGCGGATGGTACATACGACCGACGCGGAATACAATAGTGTAAATCCGGATGAAACGACGTCTCTGTCAACTATTTTACCTATGTCTTGTTCGTTTTAATTTCACGTTCTGCGGCTAACGCTCCATTAGGAGTGTTCCCAACTTTGATATCATCGATGATTAATGATTAATGATTAATGATTGATGATTGATAATCCTAATCCCTAACCCTAACCTAAATGACATTAAAGCCGCACAATGCGCATCCAAACGCTAATTTCTTCAGTACTAGACTAGCAAATACTTCGTGTCATGCATAATCATACTACCTTATGGCAAAATAAACTCTAGTTCCTCCCATTTCACTGCGCGTTGTCTTATAAAAGGTATTTTGAAAATACCTCCGATGTTGTTGACAGTTCCCAATCTCCAAGCAACCGTGCAGCGGTGCCGCGGTACAGCGGTTTATATATATATGTGTGTGTGTTATTATCACCATTAATGACCAGTTAATGAATGACCATTAATGAATGACCATTAATGACCATTAATGAATCAGTTGGGAACACTCCTAATGGAGTATCACCCTATTCTGCAGCCAGTAGCGGTAAATCATGGCGCTGACTGACCTGCGCTCTAATAACAATGCAGTTCCTTGTACACTTACGTTTACAACTTTGAACGTATATAAGGTTTCGCCATGTCCCGCTAATCATGTAGTACAGTGTTTCCCGCTTTACCGGGCCCTAGATAAACGGACACATCCGTCTTTGAAAAACCGTCTTTTAAAACGTATCCGTCTTTCAAACACGTCGTTGAAAAACCATTCTTTTGCACGTTGCTATGTGTTGAACGCTTAATCTGGACCACCGCTTAATTAGGCCATTTTCGTGGTTCCTGGCCTGTCCCGATACGGCGGGACCGCTGTACTAGAAGGCCCTATATAAATGTACAAACACGAGTAGAAATAAAGGTGTGATATACAGTCATCTGGTGGAATGCAGTCCATAGGTGCCGCTGCTGTGTCATTGAGATCATTTCTCACAGACATCGTCGAATTTCTAAACCAATATAAAATTCGATAATTTAATAACATAAATAATGAAGTCAATATGATGAATACAGGACGGGCAATTAAAGAAGAAGAATACGAAGAAGAAGCATGGAATCACCTTGCTGACTAAATCTAAAATTCACAGCAGGTACAGTTCGTATTTTGCCATCGATGGTCAATACGATAGACGTAGCGAATATTTCACAGCTGCACGGATCTCTCGCGGCCACGCGTGCTTTGTCCGTCGGTCCGATCGCCACACAGCACGCGTCAAATTTCGGCTGCGAACAACGCCAGCTGCCATCTGCAGCAGTTGCGTGGCAGACGGCGCGTCAGCTATGAGACGCGCGTTGTGATTGGTCCACCCAGCAGACGACGCGCCCGTGACGAGACGCGCGCTGATTGGCCCTGTCTGATTGATTGATAATACTGACGCGAATAACGGGAGTGTTCGCCAGCCACCCGCGTCGCCGCTACAGCCCGCAACACTCTGCTGACCAACAAAAAGGACCATCGTCGGCTTCTTCATACTACCTCTGCGTGATTCCGTGTTGTTTTCTTTCGCCAGGACAGCGAAACTGGACAGCTTGTGGCGGGCAGCGTGACGGCGGGGAGCCAGGCGGCACCGGATACATAACTACCGCGCTTTTTAGTGTGTTTTGTATGCTCGCTGTGATCTAAAACTCTTCACCATGGGTTGTACTATGAGCCAGGACGAAAGACAGGCGCTCGAACGCAGTAAAGCCATCGAGAAAAACCTTAAAGAGGATGGTATAGCTGCCGCAAAGGATATCAAGCTCTTGCTCTTAGGTTAGTATGGTCTTATATCATCCGTTCGGGTGGCTACTCGCGCACAACGCCGCTGCGTCCACACCCTGAATGAGGGATGCGAATCGTCGACGCCATTTTGTTTCTGCAGCTGCCGGCATCCACCCTGAGCACGTAATCGCCGCCCTGGCGCAGTGATCAGCGCGCGATCAGTTGAGTGATTGATCGATTAAGCTAGTTTCGTTAGAATGACAGATTTCGCGCTCAGCCCTGGGCCGTTAACCTGCATAGACCTTTCGACAGCGGAAAGAAGCCATTCCGCAATATTTTTTTAACACAATGCTGATTGCATATGGCGGAGCAGATATATGTTCTTTTCGCACTTCGCAAGTTTTTCTCGGCTGACAGATGTTTCAATCGTGTTGTTTAACAAAAGCTATTTGGAGAATAAATAAGCCAGTTAGCATTTTTAAATACAGAAAAAAACTAAAACGGCAAACAGTTTCTAGGTCAGCCACCTTATCAATCATGTATGCATATATATTTATTTATTTATATCCAGTATTTACTGTATCTATGGCCAATTTCTCTGTCTGGGTTATGAGAATTATGGCCCAGAAAATATGCTAAGATATGAGAAAATATACGTACACGTGTACGTGAGAAACCTGTACACGTTTGGTCACGTCCTCTGCGGTGTCAGGAATATTATAAATACCAATATTTTATCGCAAATTAATGTGCCAGTTTGGTGTTAGTAAAGGCACACACTGAAGATTGGTTGAGATTTGGCAGGGCGCGTTTTCTCGGTTTCCTCCGCTAGTTACCCCAAAACAGGTACTTTCGTTACATGCAAGCAGTAATTAAAGCACTGATAGGTCGTGTGTGATATACGTGAGACTAAACATTTCGTGATTTTTTGCCTTACAGGCGCCGGAGAGTCAGGGAAGAGCACCATCGTTAAACAAATGAAGTAAGTAAAGATGTGTTTGAAGTCGAAACATTTAGTTCCCGTTTTCGAACTTTATTACGGGGATATAAACTGCACTCATTATATGACTGAAACGTATTTATCAAAATGCCCAGCTTACAGGAAATTTATATTTCGTTAGATGTCCGCATAATCAAAAATATGTCAATAAACGTTTACCAATTTTGTGGTCATCATTTGTGGTTATAACATGAACGTATAGATCTGCTAAATGAATTGTGTGGCTTCCATGTTTTTGTGGTCATATCCTATGCCCACAGAAAGGGTCGGGTCCTGTGCCATTCATGCGTCATACGACCTACCACATGTTCACTGTACTCTATCGAAGTATAGTAATTAATCCGGCTGTACAGTAACGCGGATATCCTGTTAGCTGTTAGAATACGGTTCTATTTTATTGGAATGTGTTGGAAAACAGGATATAATCTATTACTAATAATCTAATAATGTAATCCGTAGTCTATCTACACAGCTAGTTAGCGAAACACAGGTGCACTACTTTGTCAGTAAGCCTATGTAGGGAACACCGACAAGTATAAGAACATGACATAACACATGTAGAGCGTAGCAGCATTGAGCGACGCTAGCTCTCACCTGCCCAGCAGATGCGCAAAAGATTTGGATCAGAAAAGTAAAGATTTTGTAAACGTGTTCCGATAGCGGGCACAGGCACTGAACCTGGCATTTTCAGGATGGGACATTTTACAAGCAACGGGATAACAGACGAGAGCCGGCTGGTGGTCTCTTGTTTTGAATTCCATCAGCTGCCGTCGTACGCATGGCTAAAATTTCGGAAACGCAAAGACTAGCGATCGTTCAGAATATCATACTCAACCCGACCATCGTTTTTACGACGACGTGCGCGGTTAGTTTATCGGTTCTCATCCGGGTCCTCCGTGCACGGGCTGCACTGTGACACGCTGTGTAGGCGGTGGCGGTAGCGGTGGCGGCCCCGCATCTCGGTATACGCATGCGATGGTAAACAGACATGTGGCGCAACGCTGAGACAAGAAAGCCAGATTACCCCATGTGCGAATGAGAAAGAACAAAGCGCACATCTGCGTGCCGTGTCTTCCCTCGTGGATGAGCCTCCGGTACACGTCTGCACGCGTGCCCAAAACATTCGGCTCCATTTCTAATCTCGTTTCTAATCGTTTCTATGTCATACGATCCCGTATGAAATTCGCGCAAATTCACCGTGCGTGTATAGTACGTAGTAGATGGCCGATGTGTTATTGTGTGCACCGAATGCTGTGGTGACATAGACAGAGTGCGCGCAGGCGCGGGTATGGTTCGCATTCCGTATGATTTTCCCCCATGAATGACAGTGGCTCTCCTCCCTCCAATGACACTCCGCACACCTCCTCCCCCCCGGTATTCGATTATAGGAAGAACTAGCGTTTCATCTTCGCATTTACGCTGCTTGTTAGCGTCTAATCACTATAAATACGCGCCGCGCCTACAAACGAATCGATCGGCCGGAATAGGAGATACTATTTCTAGTTTTATAGGGGAGAACTGACGATTCCCCCATGTATGAATTAAACGTAAATTGTTGCGTCGAAAGTATGTGTGTCTGTCTGCCGTGATCGGGATTGTGCCCTGCGTGTGTCGCCATGTTCACAATGAATGACTGATAGAGTCAACTGGAAGAGTCTGTGCCATGGACGAGCGTGTAGTGGCTCCTACAGAACCTAATCAACCCTCGCTCTGTATCTTTGGGAATTTCCAGAGGACTAGGGGCTAGCGTAAACAATTTTTCAATAGTCGTAAGGCCGTAACGGGTGCCGGCCGATCGAGGATGCATTCTCCGTAAACCCTAAAGGCTGTAGCAGCTGTAGCATCTGTGCGCGGACGCCTCTCTCCGTCATAGAACCATCTAGTCCACCCCCTAACTACTAACCTACGTTCGACTATCCTGTAAGAATGGTCTCCTGCACCTCTTTGTCTCAAACGGAGCAAGTCACCGCCGTGCTGTAATTAGGTGGCAATTTCGCTACAATGGCGACGAGATGCTGATGGATCAGTAGGGTGTGGGGCGAGGTAAGGTCTTAGCCTAGCATCATTGCTTTGTCCAGCAGGCAGACACAAGGCCGGGAGTGAGCCGTGGGCAGCGGGGAGGGTTGTTGTTGGAGCGAGCTCTTGTCATTGTCGCTCTGCACTCTGCTCTCCGTTTTTATCGCGATTCCATTTGTAAGTCAAACATTGTAAACGCGCTGCGACGCCGCTAGACTTCCTCAGCCAGTCACTGCGCGAATGTTCGGTCGTGCGGTTATTTCATTCAGTGCAGCATGTACTCGTACAGGAGATACCATAGAATCGTATAGGAAATGCACGTGGCCGTGTACGACATCAGGAAGTGTGTATCAGGAAGTGCTAATTGATAGTCGTAATATATGTATCAGAAGTAGATAATAGGGAAGGAGTGTGACTTCAATAAACAAGGGAAATTCGTCATTTACTAGCCTTAGAATACTTACGATTTACTACGCGTAATTCAACCAACTTGAGCTCAAATCGTACACAGTACATTCGCCTAGCATCGTGCGAAATCGTTTCTTCATATACACGCGCAATCCGGAGATACAGACTAAAACGTACGACACGATTCTCCATTCTGTTGCCAGCAACCCGAATGTATAAACCGCCTAACTTGAAACAAAAGGCAGCTAGGTCAAAGATTAGCTCGCCGAGTCACTGTGGCCGAGTGTTGCGTCGATATACAATCTCCCAGCGCCACACCGCATTGCCGAGGGCGTAAGAGTGCGCAAGAGTCGTAGGTATTCTAAGGCTAGTGAATGACGAATTTCCCTTGTTTATTGAAGTCACACTCGTTCCCTATTATCTACTTCTGATATGTTTGTACTTGTACGTTTGTACGCGTACCGGCGCCACGAAATGAAACCATATTATCACATCGCTATTCGCCGCTATTCCGCGGTAATTTCAGCAGTTCTCGAGAGAACTGCATTAATTAACTTCCGCGCTTCCGTGTAAATACTAAATACGATTCTCGCCCCCGCACCCGCCCCGACCCCTCCCGAAACAAGCTGCACGTATACAGGTAATTATAAATACGGAGCGGGGAGGCTAGACGCCTGCTGGCTGGCGTGCGTCGATGACGTCACGCGGGCCGGCGATCGGGGATGGCTTCCAGTTCCCGCATGCGGGGATTGTGGCGAGCATTCATGACCCGCACAGCCGCGCCCTGCAATCCTCTCCCACGCTCTCTCTCACACACACACACTCGCTCGCTCATACACAACACTCATACGCGTACTCTCGCTCTCTCACACATACACACGCGCGCGCATACACACGCGGCCCTTGTGCGCGAAGAAGAAGCTCGCCGGCATGCTAATGATGTGGAACGCGAGCTGGCGGCAGCTGTATGCACAGCCGCACAGCATTTGCCGTGCGCGCCCGGCTCGGTGCGTGCCACAAATAGCTCACTGCAGTTTGCCAGCTTCGGGGCGGCGGGATGCGCGCGTATCGATTGGCGGGGGCTGGTGTGTGTGTGTGTGCATGTATGCGCGTACGTGTATACGAGGGTACGGCCGTCGCACGAACTGTACCTCCCGATAATGTTGAGGCGGCGTACGGCACCGAGGTACTGCTATAGCGGCGCTACGAAAGAACTGCGGCGAGGCGTGTTTACAGAAGATCGGGGCGGTGGATTCTGAGCGGGTTTCCGCGCGGGGGAGAGGGATGCTGAGCGAGTTATCACACGGGAGAGGGATGCGGAGCGGGTTATCACGCGGGGAGAGGGATGCTGTGTGGGTTATCACGCGGGGAGGGGGATGCTGTGTGGGTTATCACGCGGGGAGGGATGCTGTGTGGGTTATCACGCGGGGGAGAGGGATGCTGTGTGGGTTATCACGCGGGGGAGGGATGCTGTGTGGGTTATCACGCGGGGAGAGGGATGCTGTGTGGGTTATCACGCGGGGGGAGGGATGCTGTGTGGGTTATCACGCGGGGAGGGGGATGCTGTGTGGGTTATCACGCGCGGGTAGGGAGAGCGAAACAGACGGGGATGCTGTGTGGCGTTATACGCGGGGGGAGAGCGACTGCCCTGTGTGGAGTTAATCAACGCGGGGGGGAGAGGGATGTGTGGTGGGTTATCACGGCGGGGAGAGGGATTGCTGTGTTGGGTTATCACGGGGGGGAGGGATGATGTGTGGGGTTATCACGCTGGGGGGGGAGGGTGCTGTGTGGGTTATCACGCGGCGGGGAGGGGGATGCTCAGCGCTGTGTGGGCGTTATCAGCGGGAGAGCGGATGCTGTGTGGGTCTATCAGCGCGGGGATGGATGCCGTGTGGGTTATCACGCGGGGAGGTGGATGCTGTGTAGGTTATCAACGCGGGCGAGGAGGGATGCTGTGTAGGTTTATTCACGCGGGGGAGCGAACAGCTGTGTGGTTATCACGCGGGGATGGATGCTGATGTAGGTTTATCACGCGGGGAGAGGGATGCTGTGTGGGTTATCACGCAGGGAGGGGATGCTTGTGTGGGTTATCACGCAGGGATGGGATGCTGTGTTGGGTTATCCCGCGGGGGAGAGGGATGCTGTGGTAGGAGAGGGATGCTGTGTGGGTTATCACGCGGGGGAGGAGGTAAGCTGTGTTGGGGTTATCACGGTGGGGGAGAGGGATGCTGTGTGGGTTATCAAACGACGGGGAGAGGGATGCTGTGGGTTATACGGCGGGATGAGAGGATGCTGTGTGGGTTATCACGCGGGGAGAGGGATGCTGTTGTCGGGCTTATCCACGCGAGGAGAGTGCGATGCTGTGTGGTTATCACGCGGGGGGACGGCGATGCTGTGTGGGTATATCATGCGAGTTGAGCGTGCATGCTGTGTGGTTATCACGCTGGGGGGAGGGATGCTGTGTGCGCGTATATCACGCGAGGTGAGAGGGATTGCTGTGTGCCGTGTGAGCGTTTATCCACCGCGGCGGGGATGCTGTGTGGGTTATCACGCGGGAGGGATGCTTGTGGGTTTATCACGCGGTCGGAGGTGGATGCTGTCGGTGGGTTAATTACGCGGGGATGGGATGCTGTGCTGGGGTTATCACGCGGGGGAGAGGGAATGCTGTTGTGGGTTATACGCGGGAGGGGTGCTGTGTGGGTTTAATCACGCGGGAGAGTGGGATGCCTGTGGGTTGTCACGCAGGGGGAGGGAGTGCTTTAGCGTGCGATTTGTGATTGCCGACAGCTGGGCACCGCGGGTTGAACATCGCAGCCTGGAAGCATAGAAGATTCGAGCCAGCAGAATGACCAGACCGTTACTTTTTTCCCAGTCTTCAGTGCGATGAAGTCTACTCGTCGTGTGGCGGGCATTCACTTTACGACTCGGGCGTTGACTTTGTATGCTCGGTCCGTGGCCCGTGTCCTACGTGAATGTAGCGTCGGTTAACGGATTTAACACTGGAGCATTTATGTAGGTCGTTGTCTCTAGACGTTGACACTGGTAGATGCATGAACGAACTGTGTGTATAATGTTATAGACAGTGTATTCATATATATAAGGTTACGGCAGATTCATTATGCGCAACCTGCAGAGGTCGAAGTATCGAATGTATTATCACTGCTCTGCCTCTCATTTCGGTCAGGGGAAGCCGCGTAATGTTATAGTACCCTGTGATGGAGCAACCTAGTATTAACATTATTTTCTCGACAGTGCATGTCTTTTAAAACACATCTTGGCATGAGTACTTCTTGTAGTGTATCTTGATGCCTTAAAGGTAGTTTGCCATTGTATGCGAGACCATGAATAGTTTGTTATCGATAGCACATTACCATTAGTGAATGTTGTGGTATGGAATGTCAAGCAGGCCTAGATTGGTACCATCTCAAACGTGAATTGAATAGTTCACCGCCACCCAAAATAAACTACGTTCAATTTGAGGTACATACATATATTTACTCAGCTGGCGTGACCTCCCACTGAATGACATAATTAATTTATTTGATGTGATAGTAATTACAACGTAATTCAACTTGAATTTTAATAAATATATAATTACTGAACTAATAATAACTAGTTAGTTACATAAAATAATTATTAATTAAACATGTGTTAGTTATAAAACGGATCATTGCAGAATTTTGCTCAGAAGGAAAACTAAATATAGCTGAATATTAGTCTCACCTGACAGGAAAATATCACTGATATACACCAACATTCCAAAAACACCCAATATTTTATGCAGTTATGAGCATAGAAAAATTGGTTTGACACATCATTACCAGCAAATACATTTTTCGAGGTCAGGACTTTCAAAAATCACAACATTGGCCTCTCAAAACAATGCGAAAACATATTTAAAACAAAGGGCATCTATTTGTGCTGTGTAAAGTTATTTCCTCGCTGATAT
This sequence comes from Priapulus caudatus, assembly GCF_000485595.1. Lineage (NCBI taxonomy): Eukaryota > Metazoa > Priapulida > Priapulimorpha > Priapulimorphida > Priapulidae > Priapulus > Priapulus caudatus. The sequence goes on along the minus strand of NW_014577109.1, from coordinate 462,697 downwards.
TTCTAAGCAACGGAAGGAACTTGTAATCCATTTCTCTCTCGTCTTTCGTTATAGGTCCCTAGGACTTTGAAGGACTTAATAGTTTATGAGGTTACAATTACACTGCTTAGGTTTGTTTACGTTACTATGCCACTCTGATCTTATTCACATCTGACCACAAAATAATCTCCGTGTGCGATTTTGCTTTACTGCATACCCTTGTTGCGTCTTCGCGGTACGCGAAGAAAGGCGAGACATGACAGCGAAAATCGAACAAGAGAACGCCAAAAAGAAAAAATTGTAATTCTGTGCACTGATTTTGATCTTTTGCATGCGCTTCTAAGACATTTTATTGTTATTCAAACCATTTACTGTTACTCAAGCAACAACGGTTAGGTCATCATGAGAGTGAGAATAAACACTAAAAACCGCTCGAAAACAACTCGCAGTGATCGACTTTAATGATTCTAAATAGCAAGCCACTAAACTCTTTCCAAACGCGGCGTTCTAGTAGAATCTACGCTGCGAACTATGTGGACTATATCTAACCGCCCTACGATAATGTGTAAGCGGGATTTCCGCGGCGTAGCGCGCGCGTGGTGTAACGCACTGTAGGCGTAGACCGGTGATGACCGGCATGGCAAAAAGACCGGTGTCACTTCCCTTCCGGGTCACTTACACTATTTAATTACCTGTCAGCTCTTAACAACGGATTACCTGACTCTCCTCCATTGATCTATAGACCGTGCTTGATAGAACAATCTATACCAGGAAACATCGGAATAAATATATGTCTGTTGTGTTAAATGATTCGGGTTTACGTCGTTAACATTATGTGTGCGTGTGCGAGACCGTTTGGTGTGTGTGTTGTGTGGAATGTGTTGTGTGTGCTGCTGTGTGTTGTGGTGTGTGTGTGTGTGTGTGCGTGCGTTCGTATATGTGCGTGTATGTGCGTGAGCATGTACTAGATTGTTACCTCCGCCAAGGAGGTAATGTAATCGGTCTCGTGTGTGTGTTCGTGTTGTGCTTCGTGTAGTGTGTGTTGTAGCCACTAGTGTTCGCGCGATCGATTCAGCAGCAGCTCGCCTTAGTGTCACGTCGAGAGGTCAGCCAGCAGCTTCGCTCAGGGCGTCCAGTCAGCAGCAGCCAGCAGCGAGCCAGCTGTTATACACATACATGTTACATGCTGGCGGAGGTATGCACTCTCCGTGAGAGCCCTCTGTCTAGTTCTACATGTTCTCATTATGTCTCATGTTTTCATTGTCTACATGTTTACATTCTACATTGTTCTCATTGTTCTCAATGCTACAAAGTTCTAATTACAGGATGGTTGTTAGGTGTAAATCATCTGCTTACACTTACAGTGCATAATTCTGGCATCTTAGTCGCGAGCGAATTGTGTGGCAAAACCTGCATGTTGCAGTATACCTGGTTTTAGTCGATTATTTTCAACTAACAGACAGATGCCATTCCTGTGGCTCTAAGAGTAAGAGTATTTTATTTTAAAAGAAAATCTCGTGAATCACCTAACATCAGTTAGGTTCAGTTCAGTTAGTTAGCCGATGTTCAAGTGGCAAAGTTTTTTGGGCGGAATAGTGTGAAGTTGTTAACACTATATTGTCAGCAAGTTGACTCTACTGACGCTCAACTACATTCAGTGACTGCTCTTTTGATCTTGATGACGCTTGTAGCATAAATGAATTTAGGAAAAGATTCCGGTTCCGGCCGACTGTTCCTGAAGGGTTCCGGCCGGAACCGGCTCCGTGTTTTCGTTAGTCCGGAGTTCAGCACATGTACATGTACATTTAAGTTTGCGTGCAGTATTTTGATAGTCCGGGGTTCAATCTTTCTTAAAAAAGTCTGAAATTGACTTCTGTTTAGAACATTCCGAAATGAGTGAATCCATGCGAGATTGTAGGAGGGACACGGCAGAAATGTCACGTTCATTAGAATATGCGTTCGACTCAAGATATCGCAATACAGTCTGAATTGCCCTTCGAATATTAAGTGATGATGGGGGCGGAATCTCTACCACTAGTACTATACCGCTAGTACTATACAGCTAGTACTATACCGCTAAATACTACTGCTATTACATAGGACTCGCGTGGATGTGCTGTGTGTTTGTTACCATAGAAACTGATCAACCGATACCGACCAACACTCGATGGCGGTATAACGAGTGTATTTTCAATGCATTTATATAGAATTGTACATAGCCATAATGCTGGCGGTTGGCGGTTAACGAGGGGCGGTATTACGAGGCTAAATTACGTACAAATAGATACAAATGATCTGTATACTGGCATTTCCCTGGCGATAAGTGAGATTGGCGGTATTACGAGGGGCAGTATAACGAGGTTTTACTGTACTTTCCACAACTTCATCCTCGGCACCAATTTCCAATAAGGCATTAAGCCGCTGCATGTCCTCCAACTTGAGCTGCTTTTGAGTTAGCCTTTGCCGTTTGCTCACTATTGTCACGCGGGGGAGGGAGTGCTGAGCGTGCGATGCTGTGCCGACAGCTGGCACCGCGGTTGAACATCGCAGCCTGGAAGCATAGAAGATCGAGCCAGCAGAATGACCAGACCGTTACTTTTTCCCCTAGTCTAGTGATGAGTCTACTCCGTCGTGTAGCGGCATTTACTTACGACTGCCGGGCGTTGACTTTGTATGCTCGTCCGTGCCCGTGTCCTACGTGAAGTAGCGTGTTAACGGATTAACGCTGTGCATTATGTAGGGTTGTTTCTAGACGTTGACACTGGTAGTGATGAACGAAGCTGTAGTGTATAATGTATAGACAGGTGTATTCTATAGAACGTTGAACGTTCGAATTATTATCACTGCTCTGCCTCTATTTCGGTCAGGAAGCCGCGTATGTTATAGTACCCTGTGATGGAGCAACCTAGTATAACATTATTTTCTCGAAGTGATGTCTTTTAAAAACACATCTTTGCATAGTACTTCTTGTAATGTATCTTAGATGCTTAAAGGTAGTTTGCCCTGCTATGCGAGACATGAATAGTTGTTTATCGAATAGCACATTACCAATTAGTGAATGTTGTGGTATGGAATGTCAGCAGCCTAGGATGAGTACCATCAACGTGAATGAATAGTCACCGCACCAAAATAAACTACGTTACATCAGGTACATACTATATTTACTCAGCTGGCGTGATCTCCCACTGATGACATAATAATTTATTGATGTAATAGTAATTAACGTAATAACTTGAATTTTAATAAATATATAATTGCTAACTAATAAATAACTAGCTTAGTTACATAAATAACTTATTAATTAAATGTGTTAGTTAATGATTAAATAGCAACCACTAAACTCTTTCCAAACGCGGCGTTCTAGTAGAATCCTACGCGCGAACTATGTGACTATATCCGTTAACCGGCCTACCGATAATGTGTAAGGGGATTTCCGCGCGTAGCCGCGCTCGTGGTGTAACGCACTGTAGCGTAAGACGGTGATGCACCGGATGGAAGACTGGTGTCACTTCCTTCCGGGTCACTTACACCTATTAATTACCTGTCAGCTCTAACACTGATACCTGACTCTCTTCCATCGACTTATAGACGTGCTTGATAGTAACAAATTATACACAGGAAAAACATCGGAATGAAATATATGTCGTTGGTAAATGATCGGGTTACGTCGTTAACATTATGTTGTGCGTGTGCGTGCGTGTGTGTGTGTGTGTGTGTGTGTGTGTGTGTGTGTGTGTGTGTGT
>NW_014577109.1:453228-454977 GCF_000485595.1 Priapulus caudatus | reverse complement strand
TATATATATATATGTATATATATATATATATATATATATATATATATATATATATATGTATGTACGCACGCAGTTATTTCAAAAAGCACCTTCTGTGTGTCTTTGACTGCGTGATTGCGTGCTCCATAATGCAACAAGTCACTTGCATGTGCGACAGCATATGCGCTTTGTGAGTATACGACCATAAAACTGCAGCACCCAATTTCTCATTCGCAACACAAAGCGCGTTACCGCGACCTTTCGGGTGACACACCATTAACGCTGTTTACTACAACGTCGCACGAACGAAGTACTAGTACAGGCTACGAAATTGGACGTGAAACGCTGTTGAATCTGAATTTATATTTGGCAATAGCTACCTCATATTTCCTTACGCGCAAAATTCAGCTATTGGTCTTTTTACCGTGAAGTTTACTTGGCGTTACTGTTTGCTGTTAGCAGAACAGTTTGTTTACATACTGCTCGCTTGTGTATATTTTGCTATACACGCAATATATTTGCTTTGAATTTTGCACCTCCTCCGGTTGATTTAGCACCTAAAATTTGAGGGTACGTATTTTGTAGCACCTAGAATTTTCTATGGTAAAATTTGTAAAATTTTTGTTGCCATTTTTTTACATTAAAAGTAAGAACTAACGGGACTAAACGTATTGTCAAATTCTTACCTGATAAGATTGTTTCTCAACTAGTTAAAAATCCAAAAAACCTGGACGATTTGATATTAGTGTTCCTGACATTAATTGCTTGCTATATGCTATGTATGCGTCACGAGTGTATGTTCACATCGAACAATAATAGTAAAATAAGAAGGATAATGCAGCAATTTAACCATAAAAAGTGAACATAATTACTTATATTTTGTGAAAAAGTGGAAATTTATTATTTATTTTTTACTATTTACGGTGACGTAATCACTTTAAGGTTAGTCGTGATCCTCGTACTATCAGTAGTACATTAATATAGGTGAATATAGCTGATATCTATTTATTCTGGTATCGCAGCTCCTCTGGACGATACTATGCGTGTACTGTTTACATGACATTTGCGCTGTTATGTAATAGCTGAGGCGTTGGCTAGTCTCTGCTCGATAAACCGAAGTTATTGGGAGAGGACTGAATCATGGACGTTTCATATCCTATCTCGCAGCTCAATAAACTTATATGCTTCTCGCTGTATTTGCAATGAAGTGTGTGGTTCGACCGATTTCATAAATATAATACCGTCCGTAATTATATTATATGAAACCTGCATAATCCAGTGCTTATGATTTTCTTTTTTTCATCATTAAAAGCGGTCGGCAGTTTAACTCTATATAGTTCAAGTTGCGGCCTGTAATCCGTTACGCTTACGTGAACTCTCGTGTTTATCTTCTCTCCCTCGTTGACATTATTACAATATTAATAATTTCTTTTAAATCATTCGCTCAATAATTTCAAAAGCTGAACTAATTATATGCATAAAGCCCTCCTTTTCAACATTTGTCGCTGATAACTGTCACATTGGCAAAGAGCAAGGTCATTGATGAGTTTTCCTATGGATTCCTATGATTAGTGGATAGCGGCTTTAACGTTCTAGTCTATGTAGAAGACACTCTCACACACACGCAACCGCACACGCACACACACACACACACACACACACACACACACACACACACACACACACACACACACACACACACACACACACACACACACACACACACACACACACACACACACACACACACACACACACACACACACACAC
>NW_014577109.1:444140-453203 GCF_000485595.1 Priapulus caudatus | reverse complement strand
TGCTGGTTTTGGGCTTATCACGCGGGTCAGAGAGGGATGCTGTGTAGGTTATCACGCGGGGAAGGGATGCTGGTGTGGGTTAGTCAACGCTGGGAGGTGGATTGACTGTGTTGGGTTATACGCGGGAGGAGAGGGTGCTGTGCTGAGTTTTCACGCGGGGTGAAGGGATGCGTGTGGTTATCACGCGCGGCGGAGGGAGCTGTGTGGGTTATCACGCGGGGGAGGGGCGAGTTGCTGATGTGGGTTATCACGCAGGGGAGGTGTGCTTGATAGGTTATACGCCGGAGCAGAGGAGCTGTGTGGGGTTATCACCCCCCGCGGGGAGGATGCTGTGTGCGGGTTATCGACGCGGGGGAGCGATGGCTGTGGTGGGGATTATCAACGCGGGGGGCAGGCATGCTGTGTGCGGAGTTATCACGCGGGGAGAGGGATGCTGTGTAGGTCTTATCAGCGGGCGAAGGGATTGCTGTGTGGGTTATCACGCGGAGGCAGGTGGCATGCTGTTGAGGTTAATCACGCGGGAGGAGAGGGAATTGTGTGTGGTGTTATCACGCGGGAGAGAGGGTGCTGTGTGGGTGTTTCACGCGGGGGAGAGCGGAGTGCTGGTGGTGATCCGGCGAGGGAGGGATGCTGGCGTGTGGGTTATCCGCTGGGGAGAGGATGCTAGTGTGGGTTATCACGCGGTGGAGGGGCGATGCTGTGGGTTATCAGCGCGGCGGGCAGCGGATGCTGTGTGACGGTTATCACGCAGGCGAGGGCGAGAGTGCTAGTGTGGTTATCCCGCGGGGGGATGGGATGGCTGGTGTGAGTATTCACGCGGTGGGAGGCGGGATGCTGTGTGGGTTATCACGCGGGTGAGAGGGGGGAATGCTGTGTGGGGTTATTCACGCGGAGACAGAGAGCGAGATGCTGTCGTGGGTTATCACGCGGGGGGCGGGGGATGCTGGTGTGGTTATCAGCGGCGGGACGGGATTGCTGTTGGGGTTATCACGCAGGCGGAGGCCGGGTGCTGTGTGGGTTAATCACGAGGGGGGGGCGGACGATGCTGTGTGGGTTATTCCGCGGGGCGGAGGGGGATTGCTGTGTGGGTTATTCACGCGGGGAGAGGATGCTGTGTGGGTTATCACGCGGGAGGGGCGATGCTGGTGGTGAGGTTATAACGCGCGGGGGAGCGGGAGCAGGGCATGCTGGTGCTGGGCTTTCACGCCGGGGTGAGAGGGGATGCCTGTGTCGGGTTATTCACGGCGGGGAGATGCTCGCTGTGGGGTTATCACGCCGGGGGAGGGGGATGCTGTGTGCGCGTTTCACGCGGGTAGAGGGTATGCTCTGTGTGGGTTATTCACGCTGGAGCGGAGGGATTGGCTTGATGTAGGTTATTCTACGCGGCGGACAGGGATGATGTGTGGACGTATCCACGCGGGAGAGGTGGATGCTGGTGGTTTATCACGCGGGTAGGAGAGGCATGCTCGCTGTGAGGGTATTCACGCGGGAGAGGGATGCTGTGTGTTCGGTTATCACGCGGGAGTGATGCTCTGTGTGCGAGTATCCCGACGGGGAGGAATGCCGGGCCGGGGGTTATCACGCAGGGGCAGGGATGCTGTGTGGGTTATCAGCGGCGGGAAGAGGGATGCTGTCGTGGGTTATCACGCGGGGGGATGCTGTGTGGCGTTATCACGCTAGGGTGTATGCCCTGGGGTGGGGTTTGATCACGCTTGGGGAGGGCGGGCTGCTGTTGTGGGTTACACGGCGGGGAGGGATGCTGTGTGGGTTATCAACGGCGGGGGGAGAGGGATGCATGTAGTGCGGTTATCCGCGAGGAGGGGGATGCTGTGTGGGGTTATCACGCGGGGGGGGGGATGCCATGTGCTGGTTTATCACGCGGGAGGGATGCATGTGTGGGTTATCACCGCGGGGCGAGACGGATCTGTTGGGTTATTCACCGCGGGGGAGAGGGGATGCTGTGTGCGTTATCACGGCGGGGAGAGCGAATTGCTGTGTGATATTCGGAGGGGGAGGTCGCTGGTGTTTTGGGGTTATACAACGCGGGGGAGGGATGCTGTGTGGGTTGTTTCACGCGGGGGAGGGGTGTTCGCGTGCGAGCTGTGCCGACGCTGGGCACCGCGAGTTTGACATCGCGAGCTGAGCATAGAGATCTGAGCCAGCAGAATTTACCAGACCGTTCTTTTTCCCAGGTCTAAGTGATGAGTCTACTCCGTCGGTGCGCGCAATTCACTTACGACTGCGGGCATTGACTTTGTATGCTCGTCCGTGCCGTTCCTATCGGTGAAGTTAGCGGTGTTAAAGGATTAAACACTGGGCATTATGTAGGTTGTCTCTAGCGTTGACACTGCGTTAGTGATGAACGAAATGGTAATGTATAGACAGGTGTATATCTTATATATAGGTTACGAGATTCATTATGCGCAACTCCAGAGTCACGTTCGATTATTCTCAATGCTCTGCTCTATTTCCGGTCAGGAGACGTGTAGCTTATAGTACCCTGTGATGGGAGAACCTGTATAACATTTTTTCTGAATTGAATGTCTTTTTAAAAAACACATTTTCATAGTTACTTCTTGTAGTGTTCTTAGATGCTTAAGCTTAAAGGTAGTTTTGCCCTGCTATGGCGGCAGACGAATGAATAGTTGTTTATTTTTTCCGGGGAAATTTGGGGGCGGTAGCCCACATTTTATTTTACGCAATTGATGTGAATGTTGTGCTGATGGCAATTCAGCAGCCCCTAGGTGAGTACATCAACTGTGAATGATAGTCACGCGCCCCAAATAAACTACGTTAATCACGTACATTAGCCTCATATTACTCAGCTGGCGTTGGACCTCCACTGATGACATAATAATTTTAATTGATGTAATTAGTAATTAAGTTAAATAACTTGAATTTAATAAATATATAATTACTAACTAATAAATAACTAGCCTTAGTGTACTATAATACTTATTAATTAATGTGTTAGTTAAACGATCAATGCGAGAATTTTGCAATCCGAACAAAACTAATAATAGCTGAATAGTAGGTCTCAGCCTGACAGCGAAAATATCACTTGATTACACCAACATTCAAAACACCCAATATTTTTGCAGAATAGCCATTAGAAAAAATTGGGTTGACCAATCATTACAGCAATACATTTTTCGAGGTCAGGACTTTCCCCAAAATCACAATGCCTTCCTAACCAAAGCGAACATAATAAAACAAAGCGGCCATTATTTGTGGTGTTTAAGTATCCTCACTGATATTCCTAAGCAACGAGGAGTTGATTCCATTTTTCTCTCTCCGTCTTCGTTATGTCACTAGGCGGGATTTTGAAAGACTATATTTATGAGGTTGCAATCTTACACTCTTGCTTTGTGCATATTACGCTCTATGCACCTCTTCTTTACATCTGACCAAATATTCTGCCGGGGGGGTGCGATTTTCTGCTTTACTTTGTTACCCTTGTTGACGTCTCGCCGCATCTCACCCGCAGTAAGTGCCTGAGACATGACAGCGAAAATCACAAGAGGAACGCAAAATTGTACGTGCAATGATGTTTGATCATTTAGCATAGCGTTCTAAGACTTTTATTGTTATTTCAAACAATTACTGTTACTCAAGACAACAACCGGTTACGGCATCATGAGAGTGAGAATAAACACTAAAACCGCTGAAAACAACTCGCCAGTGATCGACTTTTAATTGATTAAATAGCAACACTAAACTGACTTTCCAAACGCGCCGTTTTGAGTAGATCCTACGCTGGAACTATTTGACTATTATCCGTTAACCGCCCTACGATAATAGTGTAAGGGGAATTTTCCGCCGGGCGTAGCGGCGCTAGGGGGGTGTAACGCACTGTAGGGGTAAGGACTGATTGGCCACGGTATGGAAGACCCGGTTGTCATTCCTTCGGTGTCATTACAACCTATTAATTACTGTCGCTTAAACGAGTACCTGCACTCCTTCCTCCATTGACTTCATGACATGCTTGATAGTAACAAATGTTCACAGGAAAAGCATTCGAAATGAAAATTAGTGTTGTGTCGGTTGGTAAATATCGGGTTTACGTCTTAACATTATGTTGAAATGCTTGTGTGCGAGCGTGGTGTGTGTAGTGTGTGTGTTGTCAGTGTTGTAGTGGTGTGTGTTTGCAGTCCTGGCTAGGTGATGTGATGTTTGTGCGCAAACAGACCACAAACCCTAGTGTGCTCGTGGCCGCCCACCCCCCCGCTGTGTGTGCCCCCCCCCCCCCCCCCACCCTGTGAGGTGCCGGCCTCTCCCGTTATGTGCGCATGTTCTATGTTCGCCCGCTGGAATGTACCTAGATTGTTACCTCCGGCCAAGGAGTAATGTAATCGTTCGTGTGTGTGTTCGTGTGTGTTCGTGTGTGGTGTGTGTAGCATATGTTCGCATCCGCGGATCCGATTCGCAGGCAGCTCGACTTGGGCCCCGGCTGCGCAGCGTCCACCAGCGCAGCCTCCGCCTCAGCCCACGGCGTCCCAAGCTCCCCAGCACCACGCCAGCAGCAGCGAGCAGTGTTATACAATTACATGATTACATGCTGGCGGAGTATGCCCACTACTCGGTTGAGAGCCTCTGGGTCTCGTTCTACATTTCTCATTATGTCTCATGTTATTATTGGTACATGGTTTACATTTACCATTGGTTCTCATTTGTTCTCAATGCGCTACCAAAGTTCTAATTAAGGATGGTTGTTAGGGGGTGTAATCATTGCGTACATACGACTTAAGAGTGCATAATTCTGGCATCTTGTCGGCCCGATCTGCCGATTGTGTGCGCAAACTGAGATGTTGCCGGATCGCTTATACCTTGTTTCTTGATCACTCTAGTTTTTCACTAACAAGCCTGCAATTCCTGTGCGACGCTAGAGGTAATAGTATTGTTTAATCTTTAAAGAAAAAGCTACAGGAATCACATAACATCAGTTAGGTTACCAGATTCATTAGTTAGCTTGATGTATTCAAGTAGCACACAAGGTTTGTTTGGCGAATAGATGTGAAGTGTAACACTATATTGTCGCAAGTTGACTTACTGATTACGTCACTACATTCAAGTGACTTGCTCTTTTGATCTTTGAAGGCACGCTTGTTAGCTAAATGAATTTAGCGGGAAGGATTCCGTTCCGGACCGACTGTTCCGAAGGGGTTTCCGGCGCGGAACGGCTCCGTTTTTCGTTGAGTCCGGAGTTCATCACATGTTACATGTACATTAAGTTTGCGTTGCAGTATTTTGATAGTCCGGGTCAATTCTTCTTAAAAAGTCTGAATTGACTTCTGTTCGTAGAACATCCGAATGGAGGAATCCATGGCGAGATGTAAGAGGGCCGGGCCAGATATGTCAAGTTTCATCTTAGATATGGTTCGGACTCAAGATGAGCGATATCGGCAATACAGTTCTGAATTGCCCTGTCAATATTAAGTGACCTGAGTGGGCGGGCTCTACACTGTGTACTAGTTACCGGCTAGACTATAAGCTTCTTACTGCTAAATACCTACTGCTTTACATTAGACTCGCGTGGATGTGCTGCACCCCCCCGCCGGCTGTGTTTGTTACTCATAGGAAATGTATTCAACCGATACGAACCTGCTGATGGGCCGGGCTATAAGCGAGTGTATTTCATTGCATTTATATGAATTGTACATAGCCCATATGCTGGCGGTTGGCCGGTTTAACGAGGCGCGGTATTACGAGGTAAATTACGTGCAATAGATCAACGATCTATATATGGCATTTACCTGGCGATAAGTGAGATTAGGGGCGGTATTACGAGGGAGTATAACGAGGTTTTACTGTCTTTCCACCAACTTAATCATCGCCCATTTCAATAAGCATTAGCGTGTCCATGTCCTCACTTGAGCTGCTTTTGCAGTTAGCGTTTGCCGTCTCAGATCCCGATGCTCACTATTTCCGTCCGCTCGAACTGGGTGAGCCGATGTTCCAAGGAAAACGCGGAGCGGCGCTGGTGATTTCAAATTCCTCAAAGTTGATGCCGTTTCTGAAAATAGCATAGCCAGATTTATTATATATATGGTATAATATATACCTAATGATATATATATACGGAATCAGTGGTACTAGATAGAGGGTTGTTAGTTTAATGAAAGCTTTCGAGATTAATCTCTTTCATATCAGCGAATTGGAATAGAATCAAATAATCAACATTTACAGATGGTTATAGATAATCAAGAGTCCACAATTCGCGCGTTGTATGATACGGACGAAAAGAACGACATATACAGCACGACAAACACACAAACCAAACACCAACACTTTACTTTATATATATATATATATATATATATAGTAGTAGAGAGAGAGAGAGAGAGATAAAGAGAGAGAGAGAGAAAGAGAGAGAGAGAGAGAATTATTTGTTTCAGATTAGCTCCATTGCCCGCCAAGAAATGGTTACTGACAGGTAATATATTGAAAATGTGTATCGCTATTAATCTCGCAGCCTGGTCAAGCTTGTTTCGCATTAGCTGTTGATTTGAAATATACTTATACAACGAAGATACATTAGGGCAACTGATTACTGAATCTGCTAATAATAATAAAACATACCATACGAGCTAGGTTGTCTCACCGTAGTACGATACATCAAAATGATCTCGACATGCACGCGCGTACTTGGAAGGTCTCAGAGTAGTTATTTTCTCATCGTCTCACAGCTCTAATCCAGGCACGTCGGCGCTTAAAACGTACAGGGAAAGCATGTATTCCCCCTCTTCCCAATATTCGGTTGGCATTGTCCCAGATAAAAACAACACCGAGTTGAAGAACAGAACACGGTACGTACAGTACAGTTTTCATTTGTAAACACCGCGCAGCAGTTGTTGCTCAGGACCATAGAGATCTATAAATAGTACATTTATACTATTACATATAGTAATAGTATACAAATAGTACATATAGTTCATTTATACATCTCTATGCTCAGGACCCTTTGCTCAGGACTCAGTTGCGTATCAGCGCCCCCTATATGCCTATTGTTTTTGCCGGTTCGCGTCTACATCAGGGGGGTAAATCCGTACCGAGGAGTGGGGGGGGATGATCGGCGACAGCCGGGGGCGAAATTAACCTTGGCTGCCGCAGGCAGGTCCGCGTGCCGTAGGCATGCCAGTGCTAGGATTATATTAGTGGTTACGCGTGAGTGTTTAGGTTACACCCTTTGCTAACGTCTATCAAATACAGATTATAAACTAGATAGAGGGCACTCACGGAGAGTGCATACCTCCACCAGCATGTAACATGTATGTGTTACGAGCTGGCTCGCCGCTCGCTGCTGGCTGCTGGTGACTGACTCACCTGCTGCTGACTCGCCACTCGCTGGTGGCGGCTGCTGACTCGCCGCTCGCTGGTGGTTGCTGCTGACTCACTCGCCTGCTGCTGACTCGCCGCTCACTGACTCGCCGCGCTATCGATCGCGCCGCGCGGACTGGATACACACACACACGAACACACACACACGAGACCGATTACATTACCTCCCCTCCACTCCGTTACTCCGTTAACTCCGTGGGTGGAGGTAACGAGACCGATTACATTACCTCCCCTCCACTCCGTTACTCCGTTAACTCCGTGGGTGGATGTAATAACATAACAACAATGATATAGGCCCCTACGTATTCAGTTATTCTCTTTAATTGCACTGCCTTAACTATGTATATTAAAACCCATAACAGGGCGAACGCGTACACTGGAGGTGCGCGAGTAACATCACAAACTTACGAGGCTATTGCTATCGTCTATTCTCTAACCAATGCGTAGTATATCAACCCTCTCTTTCTCACTCTCTCTCCGATCCTGTCTAGTCAAACCCGCGGTTATATCCCTACATTTGTGGACCCGCCTACCTATTGTTTCGGGTCACTCCGTACTACGCTACTGCCTGTAATTGGCTAATTCTACCACTGTCTAGTCCAGAGTTATAACTTTACACAGCTAGCCTGTATCCCAAAATAGAACAATAGCTTAGTCATGTATATTTATTTCTATGCCTTTCCGCGGTATTACACATACATACGCAAATCTCGCACGCACGTGGATATCGAGAAATGCATCTAGCGATGGAGTTGCGATGAATGCTTACGAAAAAGAGCTAAACGTTCTTTGTTAAAATTTAGAGTAGGTTTCAATATAAATGAGGTGCTTTAATGTGCTTTTCAATATGCTTTAACTCAGCTCAGTTTCACATCATCAGTGCTTCACTAATTTCATAGTATGTTTGTCAAATGTATCGTCACCAAGAGAGGATAATATTTCTATGGTACCTGATGATAATGTCACTGTATATAGTATATACAAATAATTATTATCCTCTCTCATCGCCATGTAATCGTGACTGAACAGCCAACCTACATTGCTTTTCTTCACCGCATAACAGAATGCTACATGATGAGTAAATCCAACTGAATATATTTTACTCTCCCGCTCTCCCAAATTCCGAATTTTGTGGAAGGATACATGGCGTATTCTAAAACCATCGCTTCGCGCCCCTTCAATGGAGCGTATCGCATCAGAGTACGTGATGTGTTTCATGTCATGCTACACATGACCGATGCCGTGTCACATGTCATGTTACGCCTCATACTACCCCGACACGCTACTTATCTTGGTATATACTTGTAATTTTACGCGCCGCCGGGCCGCACGAAATGTTGCGTGTCCTGATATCACGCGACATAGGATAGGCCTACGTCGCGTGATATCGTGTCACTCGCGCCTTACCTACAGGTTCTTCTGATGTGGTACATAACGCGTTATTTAGCGTGTTACATGCCGTGATAAGCGATGAGTTTCATGTCGTATTATATGTCGCGTTGCTATCCCGGACATTTTACATTTCGTGCCGCTGAATGTGTGTGCGTTTGTGCGTTTGTGCGTGCGTGCATGCGTGTGTGTGTGTATAAAACATTAAAATCTAAATATAAAATAGGATGTAATAAATTTATTGTATCGAGCGAGCTTTCGAGGCAACGTCGCTTCCTCTGGCAGAATGGAAACATCTTCCATAATATATATGTATGTATGTATATATATATATAT
>NW_014577109.1:436792-441033 GCF_000485595.1 Priapulus caudatus | reverse complement strand
TAATGGCGCCATGAGATGGCGCTGTTCGCGCTTCGCGCGGATCCGGGCTGCAGACTGTCAAGAGCGTATAAAGAAGGCTTTTTAAGCACCTTCTCAAGAACCTTCTTAATACGCTCTTGATAGGATCTATGTGCGATAGACGGGTCTTCTAGTACAGTGCTATTCAACCTTTTTTGAACTTGTTCACCCCTAGCGACTCGACTTCTGAAGTCATTCACCCCACTATCCCATTATCCTTCTTTTTTTTTACTTTTGAAACTGCAATGCTTAATTAAGTCCTAACCCAGTACTGTCCTAACCTAACCTAACCGTACAAACTAATGTGACGGCTGTTGTTGTATGCTGTCCGCGATTTTGTAAAATCTGGGCTCGAGTTCTGATAGCGCCCCTCTCATGAGCGTGTCCACGTCTTCAATTGAGGCTCGCTGCTTGGTCTTGTTGCCCGCGAGGGCTGAAAATTTCTTTTTGCAAAGGTAGGAGCTGGGCATTGCTACGAGGGCGCTTACAGTTTTTTCAGCGATTTGCTGGTACTCGGGGATGCGTAGCAGTGATATCCAGAAGTCACTGTATGTCTCAAAAGTTCTGAAGTTAACCTTCTGGACGAGGTCGGTCTGCAGTTTGCACAATCTTTCGTCTTCGTCAGCCACAAAAGGATTGATTATCCACTGCTTTTTGGCAATTCTCTGTCATTGCAAAGTTTACTGAACATCCGATGCTTCTTCGTGTTGGCTTTCACTGCATTCACGATCTTCACAACGTCCTCCAGTACCAGTTCAAGTTCATTCTTCTCGGTCTTGTCCGATCCTATCGGCTTTGCAGCCAAGGCTTCTCTGTGAATCATACAGTGTGTGGCGACGCAAGTTGGCGACACAGCTTGGTTTTTTTTGACAAGCCCGTTCACTCGTCCAGTCATTGCCGCTGCTCCGTCTGTGGTCATAGCCTTGCATTTATCCAATTGCACATCCCCTTCATCCAAGAACTCAGTCAGCTTGTCAAAAATTGCTTGCGCAGTGGTTTCGACTCCTACCGGTACACAGCACACGTAGTGGTCGACGAGAGTTCCCTTCTCCAAGTCGGGGATATGGCAATAAACGATCAACTGCACTTCGCCCGCTACATCTGTCGTCTCATCAAGTTGAAGACCGTAACAGACAGCTTGGTGTAGTTTCTTGAAAAGCTGATCTTTCAAGTCATCAGCAACCATCTTGCACCGGCGGCGAGTGGTAGTGTCGGACAGAGCAAGCTTGTCCACCTTCTTCACAGCCTCGTCTCCTCCGTGAATAATTTTAGCAGCAATCTTCAGGCAGGTGTCCGTCCGTCCGTCCGTCCGTCCGTCAACATTTGGCTACGGTCAACGATAACTTGAGAACCATTTGACCCACATGTTTCAAATTGCATACAGTAACTGCTGTTACTCCTATGGGAGAGATGTGAACGTCCTATTTTGGAGCACGCCAATTTGACCTACTTTCGAGCCACGCCCACTTTTTGGCAAAAATGGAAATGGCCATAAGTCAGTTCACGTTCAACGGATTTTGCTAATTTTTGGTGTGTGAATGAATAAGGACTGGCCCCAAAACATATCACAGGGGTTTTGATAATTTGTTTTAAATTATGCAAATTAGGTAAATTTTGCCAATTTTACTATGCATTTCAGTGTCTGCCTACGGTCAACGATAACTCAAGAACCGTTTGACCCATATGTTTCAAATTGCATACAGTTGTTACTCCTATGGGAGGGATTTAAACGTCCTATTTTGGAGCACGCCAGTCGACCTACTTTCGAGCCACGCTCACCTTTTGGCAAAAATGAAAATAGCCATCTAGATTCATTCGATTTTGTTAAATTTACCTACCTACCTACCTACCTACCTACCTACCTACCTACCTACCTACCTACCTACCTACCTACCTACCTACCTATCTACCTACCTAATCATACCTACGTGTAATGTTGTGTTTTAGATTCTTCGTTACAGTAATTTGCCTGGAATATTTTATTGCTTTTATTTGCGTGATAATCGAAAACCAAAATGGTGATCGTTTAGGCGTAGCGCCATCTCTCGCCAAGATTTCAGACTTTCAGATCTGAAACATTTATTTTCGCATAAAACCTGACCCTGAAACAAAACAGTGAAATTTATGTTAGTATAAAACAGGGAATTAAGACATTTGATCACACTTTGGTCCATCATAAATGAAACACTTACCAAATTTTGAATATCATCTCCCTCTTCTATCACACCCAAGGTGAGCTATAGTGTCATTGACACTTTCATTTTATTTTAGTATCCCCTGGAATGCTAGCACTTTCTGGAACACTAGTACTCTGGACTGCCAGTACCCTCTAGAATAACTGTACTCTCTCGAATACTGGTGCACCGGAATATTAGCTTCCTCTGAAATACGAGCACCCTCTAGAATACTAGCAAAGCTGGGAATGTTAGTAACAGGAGTACTAATGACATCTGGTACACTAGCACCGTTCAGGTCTGATAGAACCCCGGGAGCCATTCAACCCCATAGGATAAAAACGCCTTGATCTGCAATCTTAACGTCAACGACAAAACTAATTAAAACTAATTCTCTAAAATTCTAGCGAATCTTGTGGATTACTATTAAGACATTTGCCATAGTGAGTACAAATTTTTTTTTATTAACGTGAGTAAAAACGTGATAGGTACAGACCCAACACATGATTACATTACACGTAAATTTGTACAGACGTATCTTTCACATGGCCGTCAACACTAGCATGTTATCTGAAGTTCTAGCGAGCATTCTGTAATACTAGTAAGTATGTAAGCACTGCGCTCTGTAGCACTGAGTACTGTAAGTCCTCTGCAGCACTAGCAAGTTATCTCAAATCACAACGAGTCTTTCTGCAGCACTAACGAGTTCTTTGGAATTCTAGCGGGCCTTAATTCTGTAATACTAGTAAGTCTTTTGTAACACGAGCAAGTTCTCTGAAATTCTAGCGAGCGCTAGCAGTACTCAGACATATTTTCGAAATATACCAGGGTCTCGTTATTATTCTTAGCACGTTTTGTAATACTACGCCCTCATTAAATCCAGCAGATAGGCCTACTTGTAAGTTGTCGCCATTATTTATTTGATGCCATCGTGCTTAATTATAGCAGGTTCTTGTTAATCCGACCTCGTCCTTGTTAATCTTAGCACGTTCTCGTTAATCCTACCACGTTCTCATTAATACAATCACGTCATCGTCAATCTGACCACATTCTCGTTAATCAAAGTACGTCACCGTCGATCCTAATACGTCATTATCCGTCCTGGAACGCTCTCGTTAATCCTAAAACGTCCTCGTTAATCCAGGTTCGTCTTTGGTAATCCTAAAACGACTTCGCTAATCATAGCTCTTCCTCGGAATCCTAGCTCTTCCTCCTTAATAAATAGTACGGAGACAAGAAGTACTTGGTAATAAAGCCTTGGATAATTACTCGGGTAAACGCCTGTAACCCTTGGTTAATAACCGGACGATCGAACATCTGGCACGGTGACTGCATGGCGTGCTCGCTTTTAGTTTTCTGTCAAGTATCTGCCACAACGGAAGAATAATTATCAATTGTAAATCGCTATAACACGCACATTTGTTAGTGGAAGCTGATGTTTATCGATTTGTAATCAATTAGCACAAACATGTGATAAAAATAATGTATTTGAAACGCTATGCATGTATTTTTTTATTTAAAAAGGAGAATTGCGCTAGTAGTTAATATTCCTCATGCGTGCGCATGTGCCGTAGACATCCTGACATGACGTGATGCGATCCCTCCATCACCCCATCACGCTTCGCACGGTTTTTAGACTCATTTCATTTCATTTCATTCATTACGTATATTCGTCTCATAACTACAGTGCTATCCAACCAGAATGCAATCGATTATGCATTATTGATAATTGAGCTTCGAATCTGAACTAGTGCCATTAACCAGCGTGAAGTACTAGTGTGAAGCCACCGTTACGCTCGAAGGCGTATCTAGGCGTCTGGCTTGTCTTCCTGCGCCGAGTGTGAATAGATAGATAGTCGTTCACCGTGCCGTTGCACCCTGCTACTAAATCTATTATCGCAGGCGACGAAACATCAGTAATAACTACGAGAACGGATGCTGTCAGGGTGTGTTCTCGTTTGTCATGTATACAATGAGTCCGGCACGTACGTTGTGTGTGTGTGTGTTGTGTGTGTGTGTGTGTGCGTGCGTGCGTGCGTGCGTGCGTGC
>NW_014577109.1:426681-436782 GCF_000485595.1 Priapulus caudatus | reverse complement strand
GCTGTTCTATGACATGCGTAATATTATGTAAACTTGCTGTTACGCCAGAGTTATAGTAAGATATCGGTAGCGTCGAGATAGTTAAAAACGGTAGGAAACAGTGCTTTAAACGAGAAACGACGTCACGCGGGTTATAAAACACATACAAACTAGACAAGGGCACTCGTGGAAAGGCCATGACCTCCCGCCAGAATGTAAGCATGTATCAGGCTATAATGACAAATTTATTAACTAAATATATATATTAAATATATTTAATTATATATATAAATATATTGTCACTTATACGCTCCTGCATGTATGTGTATACAGCTGCTCGCCGCTCGGCTGCTGGCTCTGCTGACTCGACGTCCTAGGCCGTCGCTCGCTCGCTCGTCGATGATCGCTCGCTGACACGCTCTCGTTCCGCCCTGCATCTCCGGCTCTTTCGAGACTCGCTCGATCTTCTCCTCCTTTCCCCTCTCTCTATGTCTCTCACTATGTCTGTGTGGTGTGTGTGTGGTGTGTGTGTGTGTGTGTGGGGTGTGTGGTGTGTCTCTCTATCTCACACACTCCCCTCTCTTTCCCTTCCCCTCTCTCTTCTTTCCTGTACGTCTCTCTCTCTCTTCCTATGGATTATCCGTTCAACTACTGTTCAACTACACCGTCTTAATAATTCCTCACACAGATCCCGGTAATCTTCATTAGTTAATAAAGTTACACACGCACTTACACTAGAACTTACACTAGAAAACACGCACACACACGCCCGCACGCACGCACGCGCGCCCAGACAATTTGTCGCCGAGATTTCCCACGGTAACCAATAGACGACGATAACATGTAGGTTTAAACTGAAACTGATCGCTGCATTCCGGCAGTCAACGACATGTAATGAGCACTGATATCCCCTCGCGACGACGCGTAAGGGCAAGAACGTGTGATTACGTCGCCTGGCCGGCTCTTTGCATTCGTTAGTCAATACACATTTTCGTCTTGCTCGGTCACCGTCGGTCGGTGTGGGAAGGGCCTTAGTGCAAAACACGCGCACACGCGCACACACGCACACACGCACGCATGAAACGCATGCCACGTACGCACGCACAGCACCACACAAAACACACACACACACACACACACACAACACAACACACGCACGCACCACGCACGCACCACGCACGCACGCCACGTACGCACGCACGCACGCACACACACACACACACACACACACACACACACACACACATAGGGAGACATAGAGAGAAGGGGAAAGGGAGGGAGAAAGATCGAGCTAGTTTGAAAGAGCGAGAGAGGGAGAACGAGAGCGTGTCAGCGAGCGAGCCATCGAACGAGCGAGCGAGCGAGCGAGCCTTAGGGCGTCGAGTCAGCAGCAGCCAGCAGCGAGCGACGAGCCAGCTGTTATACACATACATGCAGGAGCGTATAATGACAAATATATTTATATATATAAAATTAAATATATTTAAATATATATATTTATTATAAATTTGTCATTATACGCTCCTGATACATGTTACATTCTGGCGGAGGTATGCACTATTCCGTGAGTGCCCTCTGTCTAGTTTGTATGTGTTTTATAGCCCGCGTGACGTCGTTATCTGTTTAAAGCACATGTTTCCTAACCGTTTTCATATTATCTCGACCGTACCGATACTTACCTGTACTACTTGCGTAACAGCAGATACATATATATTAAGGGATGTCATAGAACACCCCCACATCATTATTTTCACGAATATGTGCGTCGATCTGCATTCCAGATAGATGCGTTTACGTAGTATGGCTACGTTATCACTAGCGCGTAATTCTCGCTCTCGCGAGATTCATCGATCGGTACCCTATACTCTACACTACGTTCACATACTACTCTACATATCGAGATAGATACTGGTCTATAAAAATTTATGTTACGTATACAAACACATACACTTGTTTTTTGATAACTTTTTTATATTTCATTTTCGCGAATCTCAAGAATGCAGGCGCAAGATTACTGCTCATTTAATGTTTGATAGCCTATAACAGCACAAAGTCGTGGTAATTTTAAATCTGAAGTAATCAGTAATACGTACGCTAACAGATGGGACCAAATTTGTCTACATGTGTTAATTTATCGATTTGTTTGAGAGGTGATCATTTAAAAACCTATGTAGAATACGTTTACGTAGACGACATTTACATTTTTGAAAACTACTGCGCTTGCTTGACTTTCGTTCCTTGAATGCACCTCCTTGTCGGTACCTCCTAGTGTGCGCTCTAAGCGTGGAATGGAATCCGATACAGATGTTAACGGCATTAACAATGCATTAGGAATATGTACGAGTGTGTGCGTGTTTGAATATGTGCGTACGTCGTTCCGTTGGTCAATAAGAGGGAGAGAGAGAGAAGCGGGCTGACAGAGGGAGTGAGAAGGGGTAGAGAGGGGGGAACGAGAGAAAGTAAGAGAGAAAGACGGAGAAGGTGTGGGTCAAGGCAAAATGCGCTCTTGCGCGCGCGAGAGAGAGAAAGAGTGAGAGAGAAAGAAAGAGAGAGAGAGAAAGAGAGAGAGGGGGGCGTAGGGACAGAACGGGAGCGTGTGTGTGTGAAAAAGAGAGACAAGAGCTGTGAAAGCTGGTCGATAAGCGTCGCTGCCTTCTCGCAGTGCTGCCGTTGTTTACCTTGAGACAGCAGCTGACGTTCATGGCTCCTCATCGGACGTTCTTATTTAAAATAGAAGCTAGGTAACACGATATGTGTCTTTAATTCCGCACCAGCTATCGGGAAAATTTGGATCTGCATCCAAAAAAAGGTACAGCCTTTAATAATTGGTCCTTGGGTCATTTCCTAACCAATGTTTTCCCTGCGGAAGAACGTAGATTTATTGTGTACTGATATTGCGAATCGGTTACCATGGCCACAATAACTATGGTAATGCCGCCAAACGATCGCTTCCAATATTCCCAAGACCGGTAATACAATCGTGCTAATTACCTAGATGAAAAACCGAATAACTTCTGAGATGCAAAACAAAATGGCTGAAGGTAGGACGGGAGTGGGTGGCGGCGTATGGAGCTCATCACTCACTCTCGCCCGCGGCGGGGGATGTAACACACAGCTAGGCGCGGGGCTTTTGCCAGATTTATCCCCATAATGGAGAGGACACTGCTGACCCACATATCTAGTGCAGTGCATGGACCAACGCTAGAAGCCACCAAGGTCAATATTGTCCCTCTAGTGGCCTAGGCGCGTAATTACATAACTGTATGTGGGCGTCGCGCTGTATCAGTATAGCGCCCAATAGAAAAGCAATTTGGTCCTGGCAATAGTGATATTAATTGTATCCCCCGCGACGAAGTCGGCGGGGATACTATGGTTTCATGTCTCCCCAGCCGCCGCCGCCGCCGCCGCCACCGCCGCAGACAATTTTCCTTCCGCTCTATAACTCGACCCCTAATTAACTTAGCGCTACCAAACTTGGTATACTTACACATCTTGGGGAGAAGGTGTGTCGCGTACCAAAACCAGGTCACTGCGACATTTATTCGACCTTTACCTTGACCTTGATCATATTTCCCTTCTTCTCTCTAACTCGGCCCCTAATTGACCTAGTGCTACCAAACTTGGTATACTTACACATCTTGGGGAGAAGGTGTGTCGCGTACCAAAACCAAGTCACTACGACCTTTATTTGACATTTACCTTGACCTTGATCATATTTCCTTTCCGCTCTATAACTCGGCCCCTAATTGACCTAGCGCGACCAAACTTCGTATACTTACACACCTTGGGGAGAACACGGGGGATACATGTAGTTGGCGACAACTGCCCTTTCTAGTTTTCACAGGGTAATCTTGCGTCAGACCGCGCTATTGCTAGGCCGAGGTGGCGATGCAAGCATAATTCTGGGGCAAGTCCCTGTACTGTCGATACCTCCGCATAAAGGACCCTGGGCTGAGTCGTTCTTCGCATTGTGTTTGATATCTAGATCGCGACTTGAAACGGAATAGTCTTGTATGAATTTTCCCCATTGTAGTTTAGCGCCGCCCATTTTGTGTTTTTCTGTAATTGCCACCATAGTAAAACGGAGATAATCGTGGCTTAGAGTTTGCGTCTGTGTCCGCGTTCATGCGTTCGTGTGTGCGTGCGTACGTGGATCTAATAAGTAGGAAAAATTTACAATGAACCTTTTTTAGTTTCGCGATCATATATTATTATCACATTACCACTGCTAAAGATTGTCTAAGTGATTAGAATATCTAATTTAATATTCATGAATAGATTAATCTAATAACTAATATAATTAATCTGAATAATTCTACGTGCCTATAATTTATTTATAAGTTTAAAAACAATTCTATTCATGCATTATGCACCTCGCACAAGTGCTTCAGTCCTGCCAAGTTCATCACAGCTAGATTACTTTGTCTGAAATACAATCTAATTAATTAGTTAAAAATGATTTAAATATTGTGAAAATAATAGTCATCCTTCCTGCAGTATCAGATAAAATAAAGTTTTATAACTAATCACGAGTTCTAATCAAATTGACATCTGATAAGATTTGATCAGATATCCGAGCACAACGCATAAATACACTGGCAGTTCCACCAAATCAGTAAAAATAAAAATAATGTATAATAAATCTTATTATGTATGGTGAGTACGCAGCTTAGTGCAGAGAGTCAGCATTCGCGCCGACGTTAGGCTTTACTTTTGCAGTGAGGAGTTGTTTACCGCAGAAAGGAGAGTTATTGGTAGTGCAATAAGATTTATTATACATTATTTTTGTGAAAATAATAGTCATCCTTCCTGCAGTATCGGATAAAATAAAGTTTTATAACTAATCACGAGTTCTAATCACATTGAAATCTGATAAGATTAAAAAAATGATTCAAATATTGTGAAAATAATAGTCATCCTTCCTGCAGTATCGGATAAAAAAAGTTATAGAACTAATCACACGTCCTAATCAAATTGACATTTGATAAGATTTGATCAGATATCCGAGCACAACGCATAAATACACTGGCAGTTCCAACAAATCAGTACAAATAAAAATAATGTATAATAAATCTTATTGTGTATGGTGAGTACCCGGCTTAGTGCAGAGAGTCAGCATTCGCGCCGACGTTACTTACTTACTTTGCTTACTTTTGCAGTGAGGAGTTGTTTACCGCAGATAGGAGAGTTATTAGTGTTGCAATTAAATTTATTATACATTATTTTTATTTTTACTGATTTGTTGGAACTGCCAGTGCATAAATATGCAATAACAGCTAGCGATACAGATATCCTATTGCTGTTACAGAAACCTAATAATTAACTGTCACATGAATATGTTCAAGAGTAGATAATAACAGTAGATAATAACAATGTAAAGCCTGCATGGCGCACACGTTATGGTTTTTATCGTACGACTTTTTCCGTTCCTTACCGGTGGGTGAATTCGGAGCGTGTACGGTCTCATTATCCTGCGATTTTTACCCTTCGATTTTTTCCCGCTACTGATCGGGGCATATCAAACTGGTTTGATATCTACCGATAAAACTCGCACAAAAATAAAAAGATAAAATCGGACCGTAGCGTCTGTGGTGTTCAACGGGAAACCCCCGGTTACACGGGCCAATCCGCATCGAGAAAAAATCACATCATCGACAAAATGGCAGCGCCGATGGAAGCCGCGCATTTTTTGGGACGACGAAAATGAAGCATTACTTGTTGATATGTGGTAACAAATCACAGCATAAATGTCTCTATGACACAACATCATCTGAATACAAAGACGGCACATCCTTGTGTGGGATACACGGATTATTTCCTGCGTTAAAATCCGGCGACTAAAACCATAGCATAGCTTGCGCCAGGCTCACTGTTGCTCGAAAGTGTGTTTGCAGTTTTTATGCAGTTTCGTGGCATGCCGAAATTTTATTGATGATAACTGATTATTCACTCGTTTCAGAATTATTCACGAATCCGGTTTCACGAACGAGGACTTCAAACAGTATAAGCCGGTGGTCTACAGTAATACCATCCAGTCTCTGGTAGCCATCCTGCGCGCCATGGGCATGCTCAACATACCGTTCACTGATAGCGCCAGAGAGGTGAGTACATATGAGAGGTGCCTGGCGATGGCTGCTAGCACAACTACAATTAAATAGCAAATCGAAGCCATTACGATTTATGTCCGTGGCAGACGTGTGGTAACAGCTCTGAAACGGTGTTACGGGTGTAAGAAATTAACAGGGTTTTACAGTGTTTTAATGGTAGTGTAGTAATGGTTTTCCAGTTACTTGTGTGTAGCCCCGATATTGGATATTAGAATGTTGTTGGAATGTCGAATGAATCGATTACATTCAATTTCGCTACTGTTGCCAGTCATGACCTATGCCGTTGGTGTCCGTAGCCTACTCCCTTTTGTCTTTGATGTCAGACCTACCTCGATCTCACCGTTGTTGTCTTTGCTACGTTTCATGGTTGTTTTCACTACCTCTCATCGCTGTTGCCCTACCTTTCATCGTTCATGTTTGTTTTACCATATTTCATTATAGTTGTTTTCACAATTTTTAGTCATATAGCGCCTTTACCGGTCTTTCATCATCGTGTTCTTTACTTCCGTTCGACATTGTTACCTTCACCACCTTCTGTCATTGTTACCTTTACCATCTTTTATTATTGTCGTCTGTAGTACTACCTTCCATAAGTGCGGTCTTCTGTATTACAAAACTGCCGAGAATATCTGCCTATATCCTTAGGAATCGTTAGCTGGCTGGTTTGTAGATTTCTCTAACTAACCTCGAGGTATAACTGCACGCGGCAGCGATGACGTACGTTTCTACGCTAGAGGAGCGTGCTCCTGTTTAATATTTCATCTGGCTACGATGTTATCCAAGAAAACTGGTGAGTAATCACCAGGTTGGAAGTACGCATGTCGAGAGATGCGAAATTGGGTTTTGCGTGTCATTCTGCTATTCCCATGCGCGTGCTGGTGACGTACGCGTGTCGTTTACGCGTAATATTTACTGGCCGTGACGTTAGAATATGATTAGCTGGTAGACCAAGACTAGACTTAGCGCACACTAGATGCTGACGCCTGCTAACGAGAGCATGATAGCCAGCCGTGCTTCCTTGTTCTAACCCTTTACTATGGCGAGAGTTGAAGGCAATTTGACTTTCACGTCTTTTGAGGACGTTATTGTCGGGGGAACATCATCAAGATCCCACTCGTTTCCTTAAGCAAGATTCCCCCGCTCTTGATATCATGTCTTGATATCTGTACCTTGTAGCATAACAGATTCGTATATATACGCATATATTCGTATAATATATTGTTCTGCAGTACAAACAGTCGCTCCGTCACATGCCACGGCGAAGCTAACTGCAGACGATATGTGATACTGATTACTACTACTATTTGATACTGACGTCCACAAAACCAGTGAATGGATCAATGACCAGAAAATGAGTACTTCCTTCCTCCTGGGACTAGTTCCGCTCCACCCACCCTCCTTCCCGCTCCTTTGCTCGGCGCTATTTCCGGCTTCTCTCCCTGCAACTCTCGCCTGCCTTCTCTCTCCCCGTCTCTCGCTTTCTCTCTCTCTCTCTCTCTCTCTCTCTCTCTCTCTCATCTGTCTCTATCTCTGTCGCTTGCTTTCGCCTGTTCTGTCCCCGGCAAATATTCCAGTATTTCGCACATCGCTGCAATTACCATGGATCAACAATGCTATAAAAACATTTGCAGTATCATATACGCCTGTAGGTCCGCGATCATATAAATATTTCACTCTGAATTTGAGTTCAGTCGTCATGGTAACCTCATTGATTATCACGTGTTTTGTAAGTGATATTGTAGTCGTGCTGAATAGGGTCGTCTTCTCAGACGATATAAAAGAGACAACAAGCTAATTTACTGCGTGCGCGACCCAACTGCGTTTGTAATTGGTTTGGCCTTTATAGAATAAAATATTAGATAGAACGTGAATTTCATTAATCGGCTCTGGATGTATGCATATATGCGTGTGAGCTCATGCAACTGCCATTGTGTCAGAATGCAGAGTTTGTAACATGCGGACTTTACTTTGTACTTACACGGTACGACATTACTTATGCTACTGATGTAATACAGTAAATATCTCTATAAGACATCGCGTTATTAAAAGAAATCGCTTGCTCGTGAATTCATCTGGCTCCATTTTCAGACAGCAGAAATATCAACCGAGTAGACAGTCAATAACGGGAAAGTGTAGCAGCGCGGACGGCTACTTCGAATGTTAATCGCTGTGCAGTAATTAATGAATTAATTTGCACAGGAGTTATTTGCCCACCATCGACCAGCGATTTATAATTACTGCGATACAGCCTCGCAAACGTAGAGCCCCGGGATCATTGGCTACGAACACACTCTCCTATATGATTTTCTGCGCAAATCTATTGGTGCTATTATGAGCCGACGACACATAGCTTTCTAGCGAATACTTCACCTTGTGCGGGGGGGGGGCACGTGGCAGATGTCGAAATTGCACTGAACGAGTTGCTTTGAAAGATTATTCCGTTATTACGCGAGCAGGAGCTATACTTGTCATAATTAAATAATGGCGCGATTGTCCACTAGTCGCTACGTCATCATACGATCGATTCGCCATACATATTCGTGCCTGCATAAAAAAAATCGCTCGCCCGATATCGAAAATCGATATCTGGGGTCGATGTCGAGCATAACGCGCCTACTCGTCAAGCTCGTGGGGAGGTGAGGGGGAGGGGGAGTGCTACAGGTATGACAACAAATGACAATTATTACGTGGCAGGCTTGCAGGTATTTAGGTGGGCGGCCGTGTACGTCTTCTGTGCGCGCATGCTCCGTGCAGTCCGCCGCGTCCACCCCTGTGTGGCCCGTGTTTACTGTGCATCTCCGGTGACCGCCTTCATTGCCTATAGTTACCGGCTCTCGCTAGTTAAGGCGCCGAAGCTTCCCACCGACATGGCGTATATCTGAGCACGATCTGCGCGAGTAGTAAGGAACTACTCAGTGAGACGCCTCGGACTGTATACATGAACGTGTGTGTGTATGTGTATGCGTGCGTGTGTGCGTGTGTGTGCGTGTGTGCGTGTGTGTGTGCGCGCGTGCGTGCGAGCGTGCATGTACAGTATCAGTATTGCGCGTGCGTATACGTATAAGCTTGAGTGCATATATAAGCACGAGATCGCACTAAATTCCAATACAATTTTCACTGATTTTTGCGTTATTTTAATCGACGGTGCTCCCCACTTGCCGTGGTCATACTTGTAGCTCATCCGAAAGTATTAAAACTACATTAGGCCCTGTTATCATATACGGGATGATATAGCTCAACGAATTCAGATAATACAGTGGCTGGAATTTTCACCCCCCCCCAAATACCACCCTGTTGCTATAACTATACCCAGATTCGGATCCGCAGCCACTCGGTTGCTTTCACTTCTCTCTGCCGAAATTGCTCTTCGGTTTATTTATGAGGCAATATCCACCAGAATCGTGCGTGCGAACCATGTGCGCCTAGGGAGGAAGCAGAGCGATCCTGTTTGTATGCGCGAGATTCCATCTGGACGCCTCTCGGCAGACGGTTCCATTTTATTCGACGTGCAAAACAGCTAAAAAGTTAATGCAGCTAATGGCGAGGCGAATTTAGCTGCAGTTTTACGTTCCATTAAACGTCGCGTATTTCGTTTTCGGTGATCTCGCCAAACGTCATTTCGTTATGGTGCTAAAAATGCGCGGAATTCTCGTTTTCTTGTGAAATTAAACGTTTTTTTTAAACAAATTCGTGATGATAGCCGATAGCGTACTTTCGTACTGGACAACAGAATTATATGAGACGTAGATAACTCTTGAATGATCATCAAGTAGTCCGTTTGCGCTCTGTACGAAGCGTACAGCGCCACAGTGCGGCCGAGCAAAGAAGTTCGTGTATATAATAATCGTGTATAACTTGATAAGCGCAGACGTTTCCGCTATAAAAAAACCGAGTCAGTCGTACATTTTCTCTGTGTTTGCTTTCTCCGAAAGTCAGGGAGAATGTGTCAAAGTTCTAAAGCATAGTAATTATTAGTTGTAATGGCAGCGAGATATATTTACGATAATTATATATA
>NW_014577109.1:408607-426153 GCF_000485595.1 Priapulus caudatus | reverse complement strand
GTGCGTGCGTGCGTGCGTGCGTGCGTGCGTGCGTGCGTGCGTGCGTGCGTGTGTGTGCGTGCGCGCGTGCGCGCATGGGTGCGTGCGTGCGTGCGTGTGTATGTAAAGGAGGGATGGAAGGCGGCGGACGGACCCACGCATGAATGACTGGACATAAATGGTTTGACGAGCGGACGAGCGGAAAGAAAGCCGAAGAGCTACTTAACTAAATATTTTACCAACTTTTTTAACTATTTGATTCTGCACTTTATAGATACATATAACCTGGCAAAAACACGTCAGAATCGACAGGTTATAAAATGAACTGTAATGCAGACATTGTGAAGCGACGACCTGCTTTCCGACACCACGTTCAAGTAGAATATTCGAGTTAATTTATTGCGGTTACTCCTGCCTGTACGTGTATAGATAGATAGATGCAACCGATGCACACAGTGATGGCCGCATGCGCCATGATAGGCTACGGTGACACCGTTCGCGTCCATCGTAAATGATCGAGCATGTTCCCCCGCCTGCAGCTAACGGGAAATGGCTGTAGTGTGCACATGACATATACACAGGAAGCACGCTGTATGAGGCAACCAGAATTACAGTGGCCAGTGATCACACCCCTGGAGGTGATAGGCCTACTCCATCTTGAATGTTTCATGTTCAACTCAATGTGACGACCGAACAGTATTGATTATGATTACATTGAAAGCGAGATATCTTTGCACCATCAACAGTTATTTAATCTAATTTCAGAAACACTAGCATTCACAGCAGGAGTAGATAATAGGGACACATCCTGATAATAGGGACACACTCCTGATTCACAGGGTGTGCAAGACGACAGCGCATTATCCGATTTGAATCACGTACATTCTCCTATATTTTTAATTGAACGCGTGTGATATGCGAGATTCGATTAAAGCCGCACAATGCGCATCCAAACGCTAATTTCTCCAGTACTAGACTAGCAAATACTTCGTATCAAAATAAACTCTAGTTCCTCCCATTTCACTGCGCGTTGTCTTATAAAAGGTATTTGAAAATACCTCCAATGTTGTTCAAATTCTCCGATGTTGTTGACAGTTTCCCCAAGCAACCGTGCAGCGGGCAGCGGTGCTGCGGTACAGCGGTACGGGTGTAGCAAAGATAAAAACATGTGACGTTATCCTAACTACTTCGAGGCTAAATTGTTTGGCAAATAAGCCGGCGTTAGCGCCAGAATGCCAGATTTCTCACCTGTCTCTTGTGGATTTTAAGCAAACGCGCAGTGAAAAGGGAGCAACTAGAGTTTATTTTGTCATAAGGTAGTGTGATTATGCATGCCACGAAGTGTTTGCTAGTCTAGTACTGGAAAAATTAGCGTTTAGATGCGCATTGTGCGGTTTTAAGTGGTTGATATTCTCGTAAAACTCTCGTCCAACGATGTTTAGAATAATTTAGCTGGCAATTATTCGACGTAATTTACCGAGCACGCATGCGCAGTCGTACGGGTTGATACTAGTTAGTGCATGGTGTTGTGCAATCCGTAGGCAACAGGCCCAAATGAGCATGACATAAAAATTATTAAAAAAATGCTACGTTACGGGAGTTTCGGTGTATACACATAACTTGTCGATTAAACGACAAGGCAAATCATGCCTTCTACGCGTCTATATAGCATCTACCTAACATGTATAATAAAATATAACATGTATATATAACATATAATATGTAAATATAACATGTATAATATAATGGAAATTAGTGGACTCTAGTGCCGAATATTACCAGTACAAAATATTCAGATCAGGCCTTTTCCAGAGACAAAGTAGTGCAACAATTCGCGTAAGGTTACAGCTGCGTACCTCATAAGTCGCGTTCACACGGTCATGATTTGGCTCGAGCCAAATGGGCTAGATTTGGCTCGGGCCAAATTTGGCTCGGGCCGGTTTGAGTCGGCCGCGCTTCAGCCTACGCAAAGTGAAATACTGTTCTGTCCAAATTCAAATTCAAATTCCAAATAAATTTTATTGCACAAATACTCACAGATAATGCATCATGTCGCCGAGATGGCGTGCTGTTTTACTCATTCTACGAGTTTACTGTGACGATTCGTAGTCTAATAATCTAATCTTGAAAAACGTGCATCTTATCAAATTTTTCTAATTTTAATACTGTTTTGGAACTTTTATACTGTTTTTGGGAATTTTTATACTGTTAATACAGTTTATACTTTTTTATACCGTTTTCAACGCTTTCTAGTATTCTAACCTCTCTAAGCGGCTCTGCCGAAAGCTGGTGCTTAAACATCTTGCTCGGGCCTGGTCCGACGTTTTCGATGGGCCAAATCTGGCTCGGCCTAATTAGGCTCGGGCCAAAAACGTCCGTGTGAACGCTCGCTCGAGCCAAATTCTGGCACCGCCCCCCTACTTCAGCTCCGGCGCCCACAAAACCGTCCCCGCACCACTATAGAAAACGGCGCGCGCTATCGAGCCGCCTCCGCGCCCCCCCCTCTGCGCGGTAACGAACCTGTGCAACAGAGCCTGCCGTCGCGATACAGAAATTGCGGTCATATGTATTGATTTCACCGGCTCTCACGGTCAGTTTGAACCTTGCTGCCGCGTTCTCCCCCTTCGCCGCCCTGGCCGGCATGTATGGCGGCTACGTGTCGACCCGCGCGCGCGCGGTTTTCCTTCGGAGTGCGTACTGCCGCCGACGGCTGAGTATGTTTGTTATACAACGGTACACGGCCGCGCCAGATGCATCGATAGAAGCTGCTGCGTGTAGATGCGCGGTGCGATGCGCTCGTCTAACCGCCGATCGCTGGCCACTTCCGCTCCCCTCGTCCCGTATGCTATCACTCATAGTCACGCCACTGCCAGCAGCTACGGAGCTAGTTCCCAGTATGTGTTACGCATATTCTAATGTCGTGTTTCGTCGCGTGCGTGCCTGTGTGTATCGTGCGTGCGCTGCCTCTGCCGCGTGCGTGCCCTTTGTGGGTCCGTCGCCGTATCTGAGTGTGTGTCGTGTTGTGTGTGTTTGTTTGTTTGTTTTGTGTGTGTGTAGTGTGCGTGCGTGCCGTGCGTGCGAGTTCGAGTGTTAAGTGTGTCTTGTGGTAAAATTGTTAGTGGTTGGTGTTAGAAATGTGATATTTCTTAGTGTTTAGTGGAGTATTAGTATGGAATGTGATGAATAATCACGCAATACAGTTTATTATGCGTTAAATGAAGCAACCCGCTCACCCTCTCCCTCCATCACCACCCCCATGTCTGCCCGCCCCTGAGTGGCAAATATGTGTGCGCCACCTGCGGCATCATCGCTAAATAGGTACGCTACACCGGCCCAAGCTCATGGGATTCACTTGGATGCAATGAAGAAAGAGAAATCGGTAATTGGCGAAACTCTGCTTTACTAATCTGTCCGCTGGCTATCGAAACTCTACTAGAAGCGTCATGAAAAACATCACATGTGGCGTTCGCCACATTTGAATTGCTAATATTGTATCAAAACAATATTTTTGACGGGTCACTTCAGAAGCCAAAATCGGTTGTCTGTACGTATGTAATTTTACATATTAGCGAATGTGCGCCAACCTGGTGTTCAACTTTTCGTAGTTCTGCCTCTAGCTATTTTCACTCCACTAGCATTGCTATGGCCCACCAAAAAAAACAAAAAAAAGAGAGGATATTCTAATAATCGTCGAATAGTAACTGTCGAGTGACCCGATTCGACTGAAACAACATGTATTAATTCAACGCCAAAAAGCGGTTACGTATATAACAATCGGTTCTCGCAAAATACAATAACTTTTAAATATTTAACCTGTTGAAATGGATAAACCTTCGCAGCTAGATGCATATATATTATATATAATATAATCTATATATATATATATATATATACCTACTGTGAGCTCGCCTATGTTGCAAAAATTCACTGCAACTTATTTGTATTGCCACTTTCACAACATTTACTCATAAAATCTAAACGAAAGTTACGAAAGTAGCTGTTTACAGTGTTTACTCATCCGGTACACAGCCGAGCGAACGTTGTGCTGCATTAACAGTTCCTTTCTGTGATAACACATGTTATACTTTATTGTTCGACGTTTACTCGGTACGAAATTGTGAAATTTGTTTAAAGCACATGTTACCTACATTACATATGCAATCAGGAAACAAATAAAGTGTTTTCGTTCCAGGAACTATTTGCGCTAGCGTGGGTCTACTATTTAGCGTTCTCTAACACTTCGCTCAACATAATCTATTTGTATTTTCGCCAAAACCGCGTCCGACGGGGTAATTCAAAGTAGTTTCGTGATGTTTGCATACTGCAAGTATGCTCAGAGTAGGTGTGTATAGGCTTTTTGTTGCGAGGTTTATCCACTTTAAATACCGCCGCGGTGCCCTCTTTTCGTGCACACTTTTTCTTATCCGTTGTATTTTTAGCTATGCGAAGCGGCCGACGCTTGCTAAACGCATCAAAAGCAATGCTTATACGTCAACAGCCTTGCGGTTCCTATAGAAACGTATGAGACTCTTAGCCTATAATATAATAATAGCCTAATAAATGACCCAGTTATTGGTTACTGCTCATACTAGACAATAAAATATAGTCGATATTTCGTTGTTCTAAACAACGACTGAGTATATTCAGATCAAAAACAAAGCTCGTGTAATTACGCGAAACGAATCGCACGCACGCACGCACGCACGCACGCACGCACACACACATACATACGAACTGAAATATAGATTAGATAGTAAATAATTGAGCATGACTGCCGTCATGGCAGCCATTATTTCGTTTTTATTTGGTGATCTCGGATTCGGCTTTCACCATGTTGTTTCCTAATTTTATTTATTGCAGTTTTGTATTATTACGTATAGGTAACATCGGTTACATTGGACCGTAGAAACTGAATACAATTTTATGCATTGTCGCACACAAAAACGCGCTCTTTTTCTTCCTTCCCCTCCTTTCTTCTTGAAACTAACCAACAACAGTCTAACATCTAATCTATATTTCAGTTCGTATGTATGTATGTCCCCTATGCCCGGCCAAACCGCCCAAGCGATCTGGATGCAATTTTCAGAGGGCGAATTCCTATACCCTATATTTTCTTAGACGAAAAAAAAATTGCTGAAAAAGTAAAAAATTGATAAAAGTTCTATTCATGAGATGGGATGGCATGGCATGGCATGGGGTGGGATGGGATGCGGTGGGATAGGATGGGATGGCATGGAATGGGATGGATGGATGCATGCATGGATGGATGCATGGATAGATAGATAGTTAGATTTTTTGGGTATTTTCCTTTCAACCAAGCGGTCACCAACTGAGTAACGCCACTGATTTCCCCGGGCAACGCTCGCTAGTAGTTAATAAACTAAGACGTAGAGACTATGACGACATTTCGTTCTGCTCGAGACCTCGAGACGTTCGCACGCTCTCAGCATGCGCTGTCAAACAAACAGAGCGCTTCGTTTACCAGCTATACTAGCACATAACGTATGCGATTGCAAGATTGTCGATCATCGAGGTTCGACGTGTGTTACTATATATATATGTATATATATATATATATATATATCGTATGCACACGCATACGAACACTCCTACGCACGCACGCACGCACGCACGCACGCACGCACGCACGCACGCACGCACACACGCACACACGCACAAACATACTTGATATCAGGAGTCTATCAATAGATTGATACACTCCTGTTGATATCGTATATATCAAAGGGACCAGCGTAATGACGGTAACGATGCCGTTTTATTTAGATTAGCAGCACACCTCACGTTGTTGTCGTGTCAACTGCTAAACAAATATGGTTCGCGGGATATGATATGCGCCAGCTCATTACGTGATACTGGCCACGCAGACTCAGCCTCTGAATGGCATGTACATTCTACATAATGTTAACAGTGGTAAAACCTTTTAGATTATTTGAACATGAACACGTGAAAAATATATGTGATATTGATTGATATTATCAGGAGCGAATAATAATAGATCTAAAGATCGATAATAATAGATCTATTATTATTCGCTCCAGATATTATAGTAGCTAATCCTAAGAGTTTATTACTTATACAGCAAATTGACAAATAATTATAACAATATAATATAATAAATCCATATTTATACCCTAATTATACAACGGACACACATTAATGCAGGCAAGCGGTCTTCAAATTACACAAATTCCCCCATTAACGTCGTAGTTAGGCTCCTGAAAACCGCGGATGAAACGACGATAAATTAAACGTTCTGCCATCTGATCGCATTTCCAACAAGCTAGCTTTTATATATTAAACAGCGTAATCATGCACTCATGGCTAAGTTTCAAACATATTAAATTTTCATAAATAACTAAAGCAAACGTCCATTGTTAAGTAAAGGGCCAAATATTACTCAGTGCATACATTAGTTCTTGTAATATAGCCGACGCCTCATATCAGTCACAGTGGTATTTTTTCTCAACGACATAACGAAACAACGTTGAATGAAACGGCGGGAGTCTTGACGGAGGAACGAAGGGGCCTGTACGCGGGTCAGCTCAGCTAATGACGTATTCTTATTTATTTACTTCTACTCATTCATCAGTTTCTCTTTTCATCCCAACTCGGCGTTGTCACGACAATACACACGACGCGGTATGACTATACAATTACACACATTGCAGGTCGTTCTATACCTGTGTCAGATACTCTACGTTGTGGGCCCAGAAATAGCACTCGCGACGTGCACACATCGACGGGGATTGAATGGACAATCTCCGAGCTTTCATCACGAGGGCTAGAACGCTGCCGTTGCTATGGCAACGTGTCCTTGTTTCGCTCTAGAACGCGTAATCCGTCGGCGAAAATGGCTCGCGCCTCGCTGCTCTCGCAGTGCATGCGCGTGTTTCTATGATATAGGTGCTCACGATGGGGGTCTTTCGCTTCTCCTTCTGCATGCCTGGTCTCACACGTCCGCGATTCCGTCTCTATATAGCGCGGATGAAGGTGCAACGATACAAAATATCAAGAGTCCATAATAGAAATAGATCCATAGAATAGATAATAAAATAGATCCATAGTCTTCTATTATGGACTCTTGAAAATATCTAGTGTCTGCAAACCGTTCCACCCTCGTCGGAGTTCG
Source organism: Priapulus caudatus (assembly GCF_000485595.1). Classification (NCBI taxonomy): domain Eukaryota; kingdom Metazoa; phylum Priapulida; class Priapulimorpha; order Priapulimorphida; family Priapulidae; genus Priapulus; species Priapulus caudatus. The sequence continues at coordinate 419,024 of NW_014577109.1, read as the reverse complement.
ATGTTACGATGACGTATATGCATAGGTTGTTGGGATTTTGATGGCGGCAACAGGGAAGGTTGGTGCGGCTGACGGCTGCTGATATCCGGCCACCAACGGTCGTCGTTGAAGTGATATTTTAACAATTCTCATAATTCTCCTCAGGCTTCTGAATTAACCTCTGTGCCTACCTGAGCTTAACGATGTGGGCTCATGGACCGATTCGTGCAGGTTATTGCGTGGAAAAGCAGCGAAGAATTCTTCGTTGTGGGGGCGTGACAAGGAGCAAGCGTACGTCAGACGATTAGAGTGGATTAACGAACAGCTTCTCGTAACACACGCACACCGAGTGAAGGAAAACTATGGGAACGGGGATTTGTGAATTAAATCAAACTTATATGGATGTGCCAATCGGATCATATCGAGAAAGCTAGAGACATGCAAGTCGAGCGAAAGTCGACTCGAGTCTAAACTAAACAAACGATTCAAAATGTATATTAAATGCGTGTTTTTGCATCTTGGAATTGGTTTAATTTAGGAATAAATTTGGCTGCATCTTTAATGATTTTGAACATATCTTTCTAAAATCGTTAATCACTTGCTCAATGCATGAAGCATACGGTTCAAGATTACCTATAAAATACCATCGAATTTATACGCATATGTGATTAACATCAGAAGCCATGATTAGTTTGCGGAGTATTAGAGTAGCAAAACACAAGACCTAACATATTACACAAATGAAACATCAATTTAAATGTTTCCCTCCAAAAGACCTACCATGTTTTACTGCACTATTAATAGTTGCTGCTTTCGTTAATTGCTGTTGCGACCTTTAATTTTGGCATCGCATTGTCTTATTCCACAAAGCTCCATAACAGCCCTACTATACAACATTTACATAGTTGTCTTTCATGTGTGATCTGAAGATCGGATGCTATTCTTTATTTATCGGTGCCTTTAGCGATTGCTCACGAAATAGTTTATATTACGTGCATTCGTCACGTTGCTTCTACGACGCAGTGGAGCATTCTGCGATATTGAAGCACCGACAGGCAGGCTACGCGCGATCGATTGCCTAGAACCTACTCGGGGGAGACGCGGTTTGCGCGCTTTCCCCTTGCCTCCTCCCACAACAGTCGATGTTTTGTTGCGGCAGCTCGCCATCGCTGCCCAAGTCACGCGATCAAGCATGCGTCGATGGATTTTGTGAGCGCGGTGAGCCGTGAGACTGTGACATGGTCCGCAGCGTGCGGTTTGTACCAGATGGATGGATATTAACGAGCCTAATGAGCAGCACAACATGGCGGGTCGTGCACGTAGTCTGTAAGCTGTGCCGCCGATGTAAAAAAAATATATCGGACGGCGACGTAAAATATTACGTTAGCGCAGAGATGAATACGCGCATAACATCCGACACCTGCTGTTTCAGGCCGGATCACCTACGAACGGCCCGCCAATGGGCAGTAGAACCTGTTCGAACTACTGAATGAAGGTGCACTTGGCGCCAAGCAGACCTCATCTGCCGATGGTTCTACTCCCGCGGACCTACCGTTATGAATCGTGCACGTGCTTAACTTTGTCTGAAGCCCTCCCCTAGACGACCGTATGACATCACATATATTGCTATCATTTACAACATGACCTCATAAAGAAGTGGCGGCGAACGTGCAACATGATAAGATGGTGTCATGATTCCCGAATGAACCGAGGCGGAGATTTATATAATATAAAGCGGGTGCCTGTCTCAGAGTAGCTAGCCACCCGATTGCGTTTTAGTTAGTCATCAGATGTAACTGCAGATGAAATTGTAGTTAGCCACCAGATGGAGTTATAGTTAGCCACTAGATGACATTGAAGCTAGCTGCCAGGTGCAGCTGCAGCTAGCCGCCAAATTGAGTAGTATTAGCTACCAGATGCCACTGAAGCTAGCCACCAGATGGAGCTGTAGCTAGCCGCCAGATGGCGCTGTATTTAGCCGCAAGATTGAATTGTGGTTAGCTACTAGATGGCGTTGCAGCTAGCCTCCAGATGGAGCTGAAGCTAGCTACCAGATAAGCTGTAGCTAGCCACCAGAGGAAGCCATGCGTGCGCAGTTCGTTGGCGGCACAGCAGCACCTTGATTGCTAGGCGTCCTAATTATCTCCAGAGCAGGAATACACCCGTCGATGCTGATTCTAGGAGCTGCGCTTGCCCGCAAAACGCTTATCGATCGGGTCGGACACACCGGCGTAATTAGAGCTGACACGGGAGAAAACATTAGCGCCGATCGGCGGGCAAACAGCTCTCAGCTATTGACGCTGTACGCTGAGCGACAATGGCCGCCCGTCGGCTTCGCATGACCGTCATCGTGCGAACAGCGCAGACGATGCTGGCCACCGCGCCGCTGTTTACGCGTTATTTCCCTTCGCACGACAAGCGTGCTCGTGCATGCGAGCGTGCCTGCGTACGTACGTGCGTACGTACGTACGTGCGTACGTGCGTACGTGCGTACGTGCGTACGTGCGTACGTGCGTACGTGCGTACGTACGTAAGTGCATACGTACGTGTGTGCGTGCGTGCGTGCTGTGCTTGCGTGCGTGCGTACGTACGTACGTGTGTGCGTGCGTGCGTGCGTACGTACGTGTTTGCGTATGTGCGTACGTACGTGTGTGCGTGCGTGCGGCTGATCACCGGCGCGCAAACATGAATGACGAAACACGCTCGTGTGACGTAAGACGTCACCGATTGCCTGACTGCAGTCACGCGTCATGCGTACAGTGCCGGCAAAAACAGAACTAACGACGTCGCTGTTTGCATGCGGGTTCGCTGCAGCGTCACTGTCACTCACTGGATCGATGCATCGATGTATTGGGGTAGGATATAACTAGCCGGCGACAATAACAGCTGCGAAATGTTCTGCCAGAGCATGTCCATGTTCGCCGGAATCCTCACGAGCTTTTCATGATTGCCGAATAACTGCGAAAAGATGACGCCATCTTGCGTATGGCGGCTCTTCGCGACATTTAAACGCTGCTCCCGATAATTGGATGCGATTCACGTGTCTTCGTGCCACTCTATTCCACTCTTTGCCGCTGTATGCGTTGATTTAAAACTGATTCGTTGCGTTAGTGTGAAGTAATTCTATTGTTATTAATTCCGCGCACTTTTCTGTGATATCGCAATCGCGAGCTAACGATGGGTCCAGGTTCTCCACACATTTCCCCGGATCTGATTCTATGTTAGTATGAGCCTGGTGAAGAGGCGCGCGTCTCAAACCCTTTGTGTGTTTAAAATTTATTACTACCTTATTCTTATCAATACATCGTAATGCTGAAAATAGCGCGGTTCAACACTAGATTATTGTGCTATGATGCTGATGGTGGCAGGATGACCATGACCTATACTGCTTTCTTACTTCCATTATTCATTTTATCTCGTACCTTGTTGGTTGAATGAATACCGGTAAGATTTCCTAGCCGAATAGTTTAGCGCTCACACTGGCTACCGAGGTGAGCATTCTTCTGTCGATAATTAACCTTAAGGTAGACTGTCAAACAACAATGAGAGGTCAATCATTCCCGGCATACGTTCGTTGCAGCCGGATTCCAAAATGGTGATGGACGTCGTCGGCCGGATGGAGGATACGGAACCATTCTCGGAAGAGTTGACGGCAGCCATGAAGCGGCTGTGGATAGACGCAGGCGTACAAGAATGCTTCTCCAGGTCGAACGAGTACCAGCTGAACGATTCTGCCAAATAGTAAGTCACTCCTCATCTGCTTCTTATGCCCTGCGTTGCGTTCGTGCGTATATGTCCCTGGCGTGTATATATACATATTGTGCGTTAGCATGTGCGCGCCCCCCCCCCACGATTCAATCATTTCTTTTGAGTTTCATTCTATTTTGAGGTAAAATTACAACTAAATAAGCTAAACAGCGACAGTAAAGCAGACGTTTTGCTCGTTCCTTAAAGCAGACGTTCCTTTAATCTCCCGGCGATGCTCGCATTTTGAAAGCTAATGCCCGACTATGAATGCCGTGGCTCCATGTGTGAAGCCGATAACCAGCAAATTTACGGAAAGCAATAAAGCGGATTCACAGTGACAATGGAATGCATGATAACGTGCTGGGGGTCTGTAGGAAAGCGCATTTCAATATGCTGAGCAAAATACTGTCAGCTCTGCTGAATATATTTAAGTCTGACATTTTGCCCAGATGCTAGTATGGGGGTGATAGTAGGGTAGTTTTTAGATTCTTTGTTATCACAATATGGTTGGTCCCGTCCATAAGTGAAGCTATGTACTTCCGCGGAGGCGATTCATTCACCAGATGTCGCCAAATTCCACAATTTCGCGAATAGGCGAAGGGCAGAGATTCATGCCAATGCTTCTATTTTGCTGAGTCATGTCATTTTCGCTGTTTATTGCATGGAGAGCTTGCGTGTATGCTTCCTACGATCATTACTGTCGGCTGTAGGCGGAGCTAGGTATTATAAATTGTCCGCTACAACATCACGTACGTGCCGCTCATTATATATAAGATACTGCTCATTAATACGATCAGCAGGAAACATCTCAGTACATTTTCCCACCAATTAAGCATAATTTAGAAGCCTAGTAGCGAATAATAATTGATAAACTAGAAATATAGTTTGTCTATTTTTGCTAGTAGATTTATCGTGTAATGCTCGTTATTTCATCGATCATGCGCTGCGCAACGTGCGATATACTGCTTCTATTGGCCTTGCCGAATCACTAGGCGTAGGAACTTGCTCACACCCTCTATTCCCAGGTAGAAGATCTGCTATATCTCTTCCGTTAGTCTCCTTTTCTATGACGGCGCAGTGTTTCAGTGCGATTGCAAACCTAGCGCTCTACGACCTTACCCGTTCATCGCTAACGTGATGTTTACTAAAACACGGTCGATATGCAGCTTTTCACGGCGTGACGCAGGTGCTATGCTAACTAGCATGTCGTGGCTTCCCGTTCTAGAGAACGCGCCCACACTGTTTGCTCACGCATCGATACTAACATGCCGAGCGTGAACATGCATCTGAACATGCCGAGCGTACAATGCAGAGAAAAGCTTCGATTCGAACCCGCGAACGACACTTGTTGACACGTATTGACGTCTTGACACGTATTGTCGCGACCTTAATGTATCAATGGCGGCGTCAAGCACAACCTTATTTATTCCGCTTTTATTTATTACGTTCAGTGCTCTTCGTTGGGCGTCTTGGTTTCTAAACTACACTTCGTCAATTTCTCTGTAAAGCCATCAATTTTCATGACATTTTGTTACGAAGGCTGGGATCATGCCAAGTGATTTTTCCAAAGGCAAACGCATGTTGTCTCGCGTGCGAGATGGCGACTCACTGATGAAGCTCGCTCCTCAAAACAGGTCGTTGGAATTCCGGTATCTAATTGCTGAATCCGCGTGATTGACGTTACATTTGGGGGTCAATGACCGCGCGAAGCTTTCCGAAAACGCCGACTCATGGACTAGACAGCATTGGTGGTATAACGTGTGCAGCAGCGTCAATATCAATTGAGATGGAAAACACGTCGCTTCGCCGGGATAGCGAAATAAGGGGCTTTATGGTTAGATTAACCACTAGGAACCTGTTTAGACTGGACCCATACAATTCGGTTATTCGGAGTTAATGTAAGAAATGACATAGACAGACCTGATACCCCCCCCCCCCGATATGAAGGCGCATTACGAACAATTTCTGCGCATTCACACGTGATACACCAGCAAACGGATGGGTTTCTCTTCGTTTGCTGAATTAAAAACGGCCATATGCTTATATCGGCTACCAATAGGTGCCAGGTCAATGTGTGGTGTGTGTGTGTGTGTGTGTGTGTGTGTGTGTGTGTGTGTGTGTGTGTGTGTCGTGTGGTGTGTGTGTGTGTGTGTGTGTGTGTGTGTGTGTGTGTGTGTGTGTGTGTGTGTGTTGTGTGTGTGTGTGTGTCGTGTGTGCGTGCGTGCGTGCGTGCGTGCGTGCGTGCGTGCGTGTGTGTGTGTGTGCGGTCGCGCGCGTGTGTGTGTGTATGCGTGTGCGTGTGCGTGCGTACGTGGATGCGTGCGTGCGTGCGTGCGTGCATGCGTGGATGCGTGCGTGCGTGCTTGGATGCATGCGTGCGTGCGTGCGTGACTGCGTGCCTGCGTACGCACATGTTTGTCAACATGTAATGTAACACTGCGTGCGTCCACCCTGGCCATGAATTTAACGGGATTTTGATAATGAAGACAATTGCCACGTTGGCTAATTGCGTCTCGTAGCGTCTCTAGCTGCAATTAAACGTCGTAATATGAGTAATGGCAAGCAGTCGCTGGTGTTTGGTGGCAGTTTGCGAGAGAAATAACGAGAAAAATGGCGGAGGAAACGAGCGAGAGGTATAATTGGAGGTGACTGGATGGTTCTACGGGTGGGTGGACGGATGGAGAAACCAATGGATGGACAGACGAATGCACGGACGGACAGACAAAGGGACGGCGAGGGATTGGGTGTACATATGTTAAAATATGAATGTCACTCTAATGAATGGTAGATGGACGATTGCACGTATAATGGAAAGGCATGTGATAGCCCCTCTAGACAAATTGCGCTGATACGAGCACGCGATGGACAAGTCCTACTGCAGACTCATTTAGATGTTTCGAGAGCACGAATTTTGTTTAATATCCATCTTCTGATTATGTAACTATCGTGCCTGTTATCGCTGTAACGCATCGTTATATTGCAACGATATTGTCGTAATGAATTCGAAATATACATCCTTCCTCGACTAAATATTATTCCCCATTTTCACTGTATTTTTACAGCTTTCTTGATGACTTGGATCGACTGGGTCAGAAGAACTATATGCCTACGGAGCAAGACATCTTAAGGACGAGGGTAAAGACAACAGGAATCGTAGAAGTACACTTCTCTTTCAAGAACTTAAATTTCAAGTGAGTAATGAGTGTGTGGCGGATGCTGCGCTTCTATATATATTTCATTCTATTGATTTCGATGGCATTTTGACATAGCACACGAATATGTCAGATTATGTGAACGAAATAGGAACCTGTCTTCTAAAGTGAGGGTGCTTACAATCTACACCTACGACTAAACCTTGTGAGCCAGACTAGCGTGAATGTACATCTACAGTATTGAACAGTATGAAGGTATATGCTGGTATGTGAAGGCCATAACGAATGCGTGGGGTAACATCATAATCATAATATAACCACAACATAATGCTGCGCGTGGTGCTTCCACGGCCAGCCTAGGCTGAGTGCGAAGCAGTGAAAGTATTACGCCCTATCTCGACGCTCATCCTGGATTCTTAGAATAAACAAACGGCTAGCTAAGGCCGCAGCTTAAGCGCTGGCAGGGATTCGAGTATGTACAGCGTGAAATCCTGTCCCATCCTCTATGTCAGCGTGCACAGTGTGCCACATAATGTCACCCACGTCATTCACAGCCGAGCGCATGCAATGTCAGGGCATGTATCTCGCTCTATGAATCATCACGTGTGCAGCTTTATGCCCGGACTCAGCCGCCCGATTTTCAGCCGGGCGGCTCAATCGCATGAAAAATCGGCTAGTGTGTCCACAGCTGTGTGTAGGACGTGTGTTACATGCGATGCGCGAGCTTGCATGCTATATAACACCGATTAACTTACAAGCGGGCTGCACAAGTGTGGATGTCGTGGCAAACGAATAAGATGGGTCCTCGCTGCACCATTCCACGTTTTCACGGATTTCTCGGGTTGCAATTATGCACTTACATCCGTAGACGAATGTCGCTCAAAAATATAATGGTTTTAAACGAAAGGATAGTTACGTAGCAGCAGAATAATTAGTACAAGGGTAAAGAGAAGTAATAGAAAACACACATGCAGTGCAACTTTTGTAATTCCGGCAGAATATACGTTCTTACATAATATTCTACATAATATACTGTCGCTTTCATACCATGTAAACACACGTGCGCGTTCTGGTTAATGTATAAGATACCTTGCGAATAATTAAATCATCTAAACTGTTGCTGAGATATACGTGTCGTACGTGTCATAGTATGAGGGCTGGTAAGCCGTCTGGCAATATCTCTGTCGATTGGCACTTTGCAGATAACGACATTGAAAGTATGGAATCGGATTCAGTCGGTGCGATCACGACTAAGTAATAGATAGATATTTCCTATTTACTCCAATACCAGCTGGATGGGATTTTAGATCAATTGGGCTATGAAAGATTCGGGCAGATGCGATGGTGATGCTATCCTCCATATTGTTTCCTTGTTTCGTCTCGTACAGGTTGTTTGATGTGGGCGGCCAGCGGTCAGAGCGGAAGAAGTGGATTCACTGCTTTGAGGATGTCACTGCCATCATCTTCTGTGTAGCCATGAGCGAATACGACCAAGTTCTACACGAGGACGAGACAACAGTACGTGTCGTTGCCATGTGCTGAGAGGCGTATCGATGCTTTTAGCAAATATTCCAATCGTAATCATTCATCCATACATTATGGCATCAACAAACGTACAAATGGACTGGCACGCACACACACGCACACGCGCGCACGCACGCACGCATGCACAAACGCAAGCACACACGCGCGCGCACTCACACACACACATGCACGCACGCGCGCACTCACACACATGCACGCACGCGCGCACTCACACAGCACACACAGGTAGACGGACAAGTTGGCAGACAGGCAGGCACGCACGCACATCATTATCATTGTGTGTGTTCGTGCGTGCAGTGTGCGTATTGATATTAGCAGGTTTTCTGGCATTATTATTTAGCGAATGGAATTAGTATTTCCACCCAAATTTCAGAAACATCAACAGCTTATGCAATCCTAATAACATTTATTGTCCGTCGTTAAAAATGAAGAGAGCGATAGGCGGGAGGTTCGTAATAATTACGTCTCGGCGTCATTTATGGCTTATCAAACCGAAACCCATCACTGTAGGCAGAGTAATAGGATCTGCGTCTCTTCTCTTCTGTTGGCTGGCTATTCGACCAGCCCAGACACTCGAACCTCGAGACCTGCGAATTACATACTCACGCGCCAATAGACTGCACGGAACATTTTGTACCTGTAATATTTCTACGAATAATCAATAGACTTTTATCGATCGCTAACCTCCACGTCAGTAGCTAAAGCGGGGAACACACCATGCGAATTTATTCGCACGTCCGCAGCGATTGTAAAATCGCAGCGAAATTAGCATAATGTGTCCGCTCAAGCGCGGGCGAATTTTGCGGCGAATTTCATCCGCACCGAAATTCGCAGCGATCAAACATGTTTGATATTTTCGCTCCAGATTTTTGCCGCTGCGTACAAATTCGCATGGTGTGTCCGTGCCGTGGTGGTGCAAGCCGGCCGATTGTTATAATGCAGCGAATCATTGATCAGTATGCTAATCACGTGACCACATGACTGTTGGAGCCATAGAACTAATATAGATAACCTTATATATCTATATATTATTTCTATAGGTTGTCTATATTATTTCTATGGTTGGAGCCATGGTGGAGCCGTGTGGCGCCAGTAGATCGCGTGTAGTGTGTCCGATGCGGACGTGCGAATAAATTCGCATGGTGTGTCCGCTCAATTATCGCATGCGGGTGCGAATATTTTCGCCGCGAATTTCGCTGCGAATATTATCGCCGCGGACGTGCGAATAGATTCGCATGGTGTGTCACAGGATTTAGGTTGTCGCAGCCTGCCGCTATGGTAACAAACGAGCAGCTAACGTTAGTGGGTACACGTGATGGAGAAGTATGCTCACACGAAGGTACTTTTGGCAAAAACAAACGGTTGGTATTTTCGGATTGGACAATTTCAATGATCTGGAACCGGGAAATACCAGATACATTTTCCCACTGATTCGGGAATCGAACTAAAAATCGCGATTTTATTTAAATGGGAACTGGCAGTGTCATATGTTTCTACCTGTGACACTGGGGGTGATCCTCCCCAACCCTCTCTGTGCTCAGTTGTCACCGAGGACGTGCGCACACTGCGACACGTGGAATTAGATTCGCGAATTGATGATGCAGTTAGGTATCTGTGGGTGGACATGCGTATAAGGAGAGACTCTAAGGAAGGCAATCATCTGGGCTAAACACCTGGATAGGGGTAGATAACTCATTTTGACTTGGGGAGGGAACGCAGTTTGTATTTTGGGCAATTGACCGTGGCTATTGGCCATTGACCGTGTAATAATATCTACATTTGCATAGAGGGGGTAACCCCCTGTCCCCTGAAATCCGCGAAAGGGTGGAATAGGGCTGGTTGTGCTTTTACCTTCGTTAATGTTGCTATGGTGAGAGAGTGTGTGTGCATGTGTGGGTGTGTGTGTGTGTGTGTGTGTGTGTGTGTGTGTGTGTGTGTGTGTGTGTGTGTGTGTGTGTGTGTGTGTGTGTGTGTGTGTGTGTGTGTGTGTGTGT